>NC_091550.1:52857118-52867118 GCF_042767895.1 Penaeus vannamei
ATTATTCCATAAGTGCATCACATATATGCAAATTCAGTGCAAGCAGCCAAAGGATATTATTTGACCATCGACAAGAGCATCGTTTAATGTAACTTCCGGAGCACAGATTTTCCTCCAAGAAAAGGAAAATGCAAAAACAATGTACTATCTTCGAGCGAAAAAACAAAAACAAAATAAAGATGCAGAGACTTTAAAAGGCGTCTTGAAGAGAGGACCACGACAGGGAGAGGACAGAGACCGTTTCAGAAGAAGACAAAGGCCGTTACAGAAAAGGACAGCGACCGTTTTAGAAGACAAAGACCATTTTAGAAGAAGACAGCGACCGTTTTAGAAGAAGACAGCGACCGTTTTAGAAGAAGACAAAGGCCGTTACAGAAAAGGACAGCGACCGTTTTAGAAGACAGAGACCGTTTCAGAAGACAGCGACCGTTTCAGAAGAAGACAGAGACCGTTTTAGAAGAAGACAGAGACCGTTTCCGAAAGCTGTAGTGGGGCCGGTCCATCAATACACGGTGAGCGATCCCTTGGTGGTCATCAGCCGTTCTTGCTTGAACTGGTCCGATATCGAGGAATAATGTGACCTTTGGCGAAGCACAGAACGCGGTTACATTGCTTGTGTATCTGGTAATCAATCTTTGTAAGACGCATGTAACAAAAGCGATATTGCGCAGAACAATAAACTGTATTTTCCATCCTATGCGATTTCGTTAAAAAGAATAAAAATACAACGGGAATCTGCATGTCTTCATCGATAGAGATCTGCCTTAACCAAATCACTGAGGTGCCTTTAGTGTTGGTCAGCCGGTCCAGTGTTCATATTTTGTGCAACTTTGCTTCTGTAACTTTAAAAGCAGGTTTCCACACAGGTGATGGTTTCTGCAATTCAGTATTCTGTGGATTTCGTTGCAAGGTCTGTCAGGAAAGCTATGGCTGTTTATTATGGCTGATTAATATGACTTTTCTTCGTAAAAAAATAATAATAATGATTGCATGTCCTCATTTATGTATTTATATAATATTCTTAATGATATTTAATCATATTGTAATTAAACATATAGAAAATACTTTTGAATAACGGATATCAAATTTTATAGATCTAAACCCCTTTTATTCCCTCTGCTATATTGCTGGACGTATGTTAGATAACTGACCTAATGTAGGTTCTTTCATTTGCATGACAACCCGCATGATATATGCAAAACCGGCTGAAGTCATACTACAGGATAGCGAGGCAGGTAATTTTCATAGAGAGAGGAAAACCATTTTTTTTTTTTTTTTTTTTTTTTTTTAGTTTCCATTTTCCATTTGGTCTCGTTCCAGTGTCTATATACTATTCTTGATGAAAGTTTGAGTTTCATACATTGCTATTTTTTTATTATTTTCAGTGTATTTACCATATCATAAATAATTCCTTTCTCTTGCCAGTGTCATTATTATGTTGCTGTAGATGCAGTTTGATTAGCACTGGAATCCAAAACTTTAGACACAAAACGCATGATATTCGAGGTCCATTACAACATTTTTTCTGTTATTTATTATTATTATTTTTTTTTGGGGGGGGGGGCAGGGGCACTTTTTTGCTAATACGTTTTTATATTCCTGTCCTCGAGGTAGTATTAAAGCATATGCAATGTTTACTTAACACAATATGCATTGTTAATTATAGTAATTTTAATACAAATAATGTTAATATGGAGCTGGCCCGAAAAAAAATCGTAACGATAATGATACTGATAACAATCAAGACAAAAAAAATCATGGTAATGATACCCATAATAATAATAATAAAAATAAAATTATCATGACCCTATACATTATTGTTTTTCATCATCACCACCATCACCACCATCATCAAACACCTCTCCCTTAAAATTTAAACCATATGACTTCATAGAATAAAAACGCAGTTTATATTCCCGAGCAATCACTGAGCTACTGAACACAATTGCTCTGTGATTGCATTGCAACGAAAGGATGACGTCCCGCTGCTGAACAGTGAAGATTGGAAAGGGAATGCACAAGAAATGCAACGTATTGGAAGTAATTTAAGTTTTCGTGGGGGAGGGAGAAACAAAGAGAGAGACGGAGAGAGAGAGAGAGAGAGAGGGGGGGGGGGAGAAACAAAGAGAGAGGGAGGGAGGGAGAGAGAGAGAGAGAGAGAGAGAGAGAGAGAGCGAGAGAGAGAGAGAGAGAGAGAGAGAGAGAGAGAGAGAGAGAGGAGAAACAAAGAGAGAGAGAGAGAGAGAGGAGAAACAAAGAGAGAGAGAGTGGGGGAGGGAGAGACAAACAGAGACAGAGAGAGGGGCTAAGTGAGAGACAGATAGCAGGGAGATGAAGGGAGGGAAGAGAGATGAAAGAAGGGAGGGAAGGAGATAGACAAATGAAGAAATAGATAGATAGATAGATAGATAAATGATAGAGAAACTTGTTCCTTAATGTTTCCTTCCTCATTTCTTCGGTCTTAACAACCACAACAATCTAGATAATAATGTCTAACTCCTTAACAATATTGTTAACGTTTTCTTGGGACAACGTAAGCTGGTAATCCTTCAGTATCATTAGAGACTTAAAGCAAATAAAGATTATCAAAGCAAAGCAAATGGAGCAAATAAAGATTATCAGTGTGGCACAGAGTTGCAACAATATATATCACAGGCAATAGAAAAGACATAATATATATGTTGGGTCGTGATTATCGAGAACTGGTATGACATTCCAGAAAATATGAAGTGGTATATCTCCTAAAAGGGATCAAATCATATATATATATGTTTTGCACCGTAAGAAGTAGGGCAGTATATGTCTTATATACGTTTTTCCAATGTTTTCTTTTGACACCAGATCACTGTCGATCATGTACGTGGGTTTTATGGGGTATTTTTAGTAAGAATTATCCGAAATGTAACGATATATTTGTCTCATATTATTACAGGCGGGCTAATACATACCTGAATTGTTTATTTTCGTTTATTACTTTCACTCTAATTAATGGAATTCCTCATCTCCTATTTCCTATGCCACTGCATCTAAAATCCAACCAAAAATATAATCTGTATACTTTGTATATCTCACACCTGTTGCGATATAGAAGCTAAACCCCTATGTAAAAATAGCAGGTAATTCATTTATAAGTACGTAATCATTTTAGGCAGTACCATAGTACCATAAATGCTAGTGTCAATTACGTTTATGAATCTAATTGGTCATCACTCGATTACCTCTTACTGTGGTGGTGGTATGGCAGAGGGAAGGGGAAGGTATATGGTAGAGGGATCGCATGCTGGATGGTAGAAGGATGGTGGGTCAGAGTGAGGGTATGGTGGAGGATTTGGCTATCATAATAGTGATGATGGTGATGGTGATAGTGAGGATGATGATGGTGGTGATGGTGATGATGATGATGATGGTGATGATGATGAGGAGGATAATGATAATGATGATGATGATGATGGTGGTGATGGTGATGATAATGATGATGGTAATGGCGTGGGTGATAATGATAATGATGATTGTGGTGATGATGTATAATAGGAATAATAAAACTTCCATGCCACTGATAATGACTGTATCACCATGACCTCGTTTCCAAAATGATGAACAAGATCACAACAACCTAACCAAATAATACGTCTATTTAAATAGCATAAGGCTATTCAAAAAACACAAATCTATCCAAGTAATACGTCTAATCGAATAATACGTCAATTTAAATAATATAGGTCTATCTAAATAATATGAGTCTATTCAAGTAATATAAATCTATTCAAATAATACAATATTCAAATAACATATCTATCCAAATAATACAAGTTTATTCAAGTAATACAAATCTATTCAAATGATACAAGTCAATTTAAATAACGTCTATTCAGATAATATGAGTCTAATCAGATAATATAAATTTAAATCTATTCAAATAATACGTCTATCTAGATAAATTGAATCTATTCAGATAATATAAATTTTATTTAGATAATGCAAGTCTATTAAAATAATACTAGTCTATTCAGATAAATTGAGTCTATCCAAATAATATGGCTTTTCAAATAATACAAATATATTCGAGTAATACAAGTCCCTTCAAATAATACAAGTCTATTCAGATAATACAATATTCAAATTATGTCAATTCAAATAATACAAATACATTTATATCAGTCCGACTCCATTTACATTGCCACGAATGTATTATATTGCACGATTGCATTCAAATTACAACATCATTATCAAATCATACTTTCATCAAAATGGAAAACAATTAGAGATAACAAGAGATAAAAGAAGAGGGTAGATGCAACGACAGAAAGACAGAGAGACATTGACAGGCAGAAATAGTGACAGATTGACTGATAGAAACAATGACAGACAGATAGAAATAAGGTCAGACAGACAGATGTGAACTGTAAACGGACAAAGAAACAGGCAGACAGAAATAATGACAAACAGAATGACATGAACTATATATATATAGAGAGAGAGACAAAGAAACAGACAGACAGAAATAACGATAAACAGACAGACATGAATGATAAACAGTCAAGGAAACAGACAGACAAAAATGACGACAAACAGACAGATATGAACAATAAACAGACTAAAAAAAAAAAAAAAGCAGATAGAAATAACGATAAAAAGCCATGAACAATAAACATACAAAGAAACAGACAGACAGAAATAACGACAAACAGAGAGACATGAACGATAAACAGACAAAAAAAAAAAAAAAAAAAACAGACAGACAGAAGCAACGACAAAGCAAAAAAAAAAAAAAAAAAAAAAAAAAGAAGATACAGACCCATATGAAACTATATGACAAGAAGGCGAAACAAAACGAAAAACTCACCTGGGGAATGGAACAGACAGCGGCGATGGACCAAGCGAACGACAGCATCATTTTTCCTCGTCTTTGGGCATCGTTCACCTGACGACGCAACAGGACACGCGATCAGTTACATTAAAAATAGATAAATGAATAAATAAATAGGTAATTCTGAATAATCATAAAATTGATGCGTAATATGAGGTGTTATACAAGACTAGGAATGATAACAGTAGTAATTATTAAGTTTCAGTTTGGTTATTGTTTTGTTATCGTTCTCTCTTTCTCTCTCTTTCTTTCATTCTCTTTCTCTCTCTCTCCCTCTCTCTCTCTCTCTCTCTCTCTCTCTCTCTCTCTCTCTCTCTCTCTCTCTCTCTCTCTCTCTCTCTCTCTCTCTCTCTCTCTCTCTCTCTCTCTCTCTCTCTCTCTCTTCCGCTCGCTTGCTCTCTCTTTATATACATTTTACTGTTAGACTAATTTGAATTATTTACTTGTATACTTTGTACCAGGAACTAGGTTAAAAATAACGATGCTTCTAAATGTGACCTTATATTCAACTGGATGTATCACGTTTAACAAAAATAATAATACCGCTTTTTTTTTTTTTATTCTGAAGCAAGCAGTATCTTGAAGAATTAATCGTGGAGATTATTTCAAAATTGCCTTTAGAAACGATGACAATAAAAAAGTATATATGACGAGATTGGATTCTATAAATGCCTGCCTCATCTTTTTAATAAACAGCTGTAGCTTATTGATAATAATTTTTACGAAAGAATGATTTACTGGTGTCTGTAGCTCTTTTGCTCACTCGACAAGACTCTCTGTTCGTGACTCAGAATAGCCGAGATGTTCTTAAAGACAAAGTACCCAGTTTACAAAGACACACTGATACAAAGCGTATTATACCTGATATACAAGAGACACGTGACACAGCATACCCACACACGTAGACAGCGCAGATGACCCGACACAGTATTAACCTCTACATACATTTTCCCCGGCGCAGTATCCCTGACATACAGACAGCATACCCATCGAGTAATCTGCTTTAACCATTCTGTATGCGTCGCTAAAGCACGAGTTGGTATGTGGGTGGCGTTCCCTCCCTGATTCAACAGACTTGACATCACAGTAAGCCATCTCTTTGAAGTTGCTACACGCGCCGGGAAAGCAAACTTAACCTAATTCTACAAGACTGGCTGGGTTTCTGTGGGAGGTTGTGTGTGTATGGCTGTTGTGGTTTGTTTGGGTGTAGTATGGTTATTGCGGTTTGCATGGGTGTAGTACGGTTATTGTGGCTTGTGTGGGTGTAGTGTAGTTATTTTGTATTGCATGGGTGTAGTGTAGTTATTGTGGTTTGCATGGGTGTAGTGTAGTTATTTTGTATGGCATAGGTGTAATATAGGTATTTTGTATAGCATGGGTGTAGTGTAGTTATTGTGGTTTGCATTTGTGTCGCATAGTTGTGAAATGTGTATGGTATGGTTATTTTGTCATGTTTGGATGGAGTATTGTTCTTGGGTATCGTATGGGGGTATTATGATCATTGATTAATGTTTGCTTGTAACATGGTTATTGCGCAATGCATGGTGTAGTATAGATATTGTATGGGCGTAGTATGGTTGTGATATATTTTCTTCTGTAGGTGCAGTACGGTTATTGTGTAATGTATGGGCGCAGCATGCTCATTACGTGTTATTGTGTGATTTAAGGTCATTTAAGGTCACTACGTATTATATGGGTTTCGTATGGTTGTTGCCTTATATCTCGGTGTATCTACGGTTAGCGAGGAAGGAACAAGGCTTCGCGATCGCCCATTGTTCAGATTAGTTCAGTAACCGTCCCACGTATAGAGTAAGGATTCTCGCGAGAAACTTTATTAAAAACCGGATTATATAATTCATGGCGGGATTACGAATTATTTTCTTAAATTTCAATCGTTAATCGGATTTCACTTTTTGTCCTTTATGCAGGCGGAAGACACATTCCAATCCCCCTTTTTTATTCTTCACTCACACCCAGTCACTCATACACTCTCATGAGCATCGCCACTCCCTCCCTCGCCCTTATACACACATCCACGCATTCATCCACTCATCCCTTCTATTCGCACATTACTTTATTCGCTTATTCGCCCACTCAGTCCCCTGAACCCTCACTCGGTACCTGCATATTTGCATACGAGGACCAATTAGCGAGTAACATAGGGGGGGGGGGCGGTTTTAGATCTCGGCTGGACTTTGCAATGAACATGTGGGAGTTCCGCTATGAGCATAGTCCTTATTAAGCCGAGTGCAGTGAGCTAACGAACTTGCGTTAAATCATGGAAGTATATGTATATTGTATTAGTTTGTCTGTCTGTACGTCTATGGGTTTGGCTCTGGCTCAGTGTCTCTCTCCCTCTTTTTTATCTATCTATCTGTACGTATGAATATCTATTTACTTATCCATCCATTTATCTATCGATACGCACACACACACGCGCACAAACACACACATACACACACACACACACACACACACACACACACACACACACACACACACACACACACACACACACACACACACACACACACGCACACACACACATACACACACACACACACACACACGCGCACAAACACACACATACACACACACACACACACACACACACACACACACACACACACACACACACACACACACACACACACACTGCTAACAGTATCTACATAATGCTGTATCATTATGATTATATCAATAACATATCATTATCATCATCACCATCATTATTATCATTATTATAATTATCATTATTATTGGTATCATTACTATCATCATTATCATTATTTTTATCATTATTATTATCATTATTATTATTATTATTATTATTATTATTATTATTATTATTACTATTATTATTATTATCATCATTATTATTATTATTATTATTATTATCATTATTATTATTATCATTATGATTATTATCATCATCATTCTCATTATTATTCTTTTATTATTATTACCATCATTATCATTATAATTTTTATTATTAGCAGCAGCATTATTATGATTATTATTATCATCACTATTATCATTACTATTATTATTATCATTATTATCATTGTTATTATCATTATCATCACTATTATTATCATTATTATCTTTATTATTAGTATTATGATAATATTAATCATTATTAGCATTACTATTACAATTATCTCTCTAATTATCATCATCATTGTTATCATTATCATTATGGCCGTGTTGCCCCGCCCGCCCCCGCCCCCTCCCCCGCCCCCGCCAGACCCCGCCCCCTCCCTGCAACAGAGGCCGACCTCCTCCTCGTACCTTGAGCGGGTGCACGATGGCGAAGTAGCGGTCGAGGCTGATGCAGACGAGGACGAGGGACGAGAGGTAGAGCCCGAAGGCCCTGAGGAACTGGAAGAGCTTGCAGGCGAGGTTCCCGGCCACCCACTGGGTCGTGATGCGCCAGCCGACCTCGAGGGGGAAGTTGATGAGGGTGACCATGAGGTCGGCGGCGGCCAAGTGCATGATCATGAGGTTGACCCGCGACTTCCGGTGCCTGTTGCGGAAGAGGGTGATGAACACGGTGAAGTTCCCGATGGCGGCGACGATGAACAGGACGCAGTAGACGATGATGTCCGTCATGGCGTTGTCGTCGAAGCCCAGGCTCGGCGGGAGGGCCGTCGCCGTCGCGTTCAGGAGGAAGGAGCCGTTCCCCAGCAGCGTCGCGTTCACCTGGCAGTCGGAGCCGTCGCTGTTCACGAGGCAGTCGCTGTCGTTGAACGCGTGCTCGAGCCAGTTGCCGGGGGAGGCCTGGGGGAGCTGCCGCCGCACCGTCACCCCGCTGCCCAGGGCCACGTCCTCCACCTCCGCCTCGAAGTCGTCCAGGTTCTCCATTTTTTTTTTTCTTTTTTTCGACCGGTTTACGGAGTCGAGTCAGCCTGGGGTCCCATTACTCTGGAAAGAAATAGAAAGATGGAATTGTTAATCGTGCTGATACTCCTGTCATTAACCTTGATGGTGTTATCTTTAATTGTTGTCACCATCATTGCTTACTGTTGTCATTGCTGGTGTTGTCATTATCGTTATTCGATCGCCATCATCACAGTTTTCATCATCATCATCGTTATTGCAATTATTATTCTCATCACCATCATTATCACCATTATCATCATCATTATCATCATGAAAATTTTTCTTATAGTTATAGCTATCTTGTTATCATTAGTATCATTATCGTTTTGATAATCATAATTAGTACTTTGATTATTATTGTTGTTATTGTTCTCATTACCATCATAATTGTTATCATTATCATCAATATATATTATGATAATTATTTTTATTATCATTACTTCTGCTATTACTACTACTACTACTAATAATGTTTTTATTACTATTATTATCATTATTACTATTTGTATTGTATTTGTTACTATTGTTATTGTTATCATTATCGCCATCATTATTACTATTTTCATAATTAGCATTGCCATTCTTATTATCATTTTATTATTGTTATTATTTTCTTCCCAATGTTGTCAATATTTTCATCATTATAACCACCATGAATACGACAAGCATCACCATCTCCCATCACCATCGTCAAAATCATCATCATCGTCATCTTTATAATCGTTAATATCTTCATCATGATTGTTATTGTGAATTTTATTCCTACTTTCATTCATAACATGATCAAAACACTTTCATTTCCTTCATCTTTTCTCTCAATAGTATGTGGAAAAAATTACAGTGGGAAAGCTTTTTTTTTTACCATCTGCGAGCACTGATTAATCTGTAATAATCAAAAACACCGAAAAACGATGTGGTATTTAAAGCAAAATATTAAATGCTGATGAAAAATGTTTCCAGTAATAACCTTCTTTAATTAATGTACATTGGAAAAGGAAGAAGCTTAAGAGGCTCAAATATGCGAATTATTTCCTTGATATTTTCGTCACATTTCCGCATGGTGCTTATAGACAGCTGAGCATCCTATGTTCAAGGTAAAAGAATATATATGAGCATATATATGTATATATTATAAAAAATACACACACACACACACACACACACACACACACACACATATATATATATATATATATATATATATATATATATATATATATATATGTATATATTTTTATATATATTCACACA
>NC_091550.1:52909618-52912118 GCF_042767895.1 Penaeus vannamei
TCACAAAAAAGAGAGAGACGGAGAAAAAGAAAACAAAAGCAAGAGAGAGAGAGGAGAGAGCGCGAGGGCTCATCCTTCTCACATAATTGTTGTTGATGTGACCGGCAGTCCCAGTTCGGATAGCATTAGCAACACGATTTTACGTAATCTGGGGTATTTTTTGAAGCACGGGGACCTGTCACCAGAGAAGCAACAGGAATAAACACCACGCAGTTTCTATAATTTTTGAAACACTTCTCGGAAACAGTTTCGAGACCAGACATAAAAGCGAGAAAAAAGTTAGAGGAATTATTTTAATTAATTTTCTAAAATACTTTTAGAGCGAAAGACAAAAAAAAAGATAGTACAAAATCACAGCAGGTACCGTTCCTAAAATTGTAATATTCGTTTTTCATTCATTAAAAAGTTTCATGATCTGACACTTTTTCGTCAGGAATCATCATGTGACCTCAACGCAAAAAGGTACAGGTCCTTAGGTTGTCTTAGTCTAAGTAGATCTCGTAGGAGAAGCAGAAAACATCGAGAGAGAGATAGAAGGGGGAGAATGAGAGAGAGAGAGAGAGAGAGAGAGAGAGAGAGAGAGAGAGAGAGAGAGGGAGAGAGAGAGAGAGAGAGAGAGAGAGAGAGAGAGAGAGAGAGAGAGAGAGAGAGAGTGAGTGAGTGAGAGTGAGAGGGGGGAGGGAGGAAAGAGAAAGAAAGAAATAGAGACAGAAAAGCGGGGAGAGAGGAGGGGGGTGGAAGAGGAGAAAGAAAAAAAATAGAAACATGAAAACAAAAGTCTGTAATAAGAGACGTCCTCATCCTTGTCCCTTGATTTATCTATCGCTAATGCAATAGTATTAGGTATCAGGCTAGAGTGATTTCTGTTTGCACTTTTTTCCAGAACCGGATAAATGGTGTGGTAGTTATCTAAAAATAAGAAAAAAAAGAGAATATGTTTTCACACACACACACACACACACACACACACACACACACACACAGTTGCAGTATCTTTTGTAGCTTATCATTTGACGATATAAGTATGATTCAGCATTTCCTAATACCGAAAGATCACCAAGATAACATTCTACACATTCATCACTCATTCTAGTAAATACACAAACAACCTTTTTCACACAGAGATAAATGTGTATTTATGGCTGATAGATATAGGAGAAAAAAATGCATTGTTGGTAATTTGCGTCCTATTCTTCTACATCTTCCTTTTCTTCTTCCTCTTCCTCTTCCTTCTCTTCTTCTTCTTCCTCTTCCTCTTTCTTCTTCATCTTCCTCCTCTCATTTTTCTTTTTCTTTCTTTCTCCTTCTTCTTCTTCCTCCTTCCTCTATTCTTTCTTTCTTCTGATTATTATTATTCCCCTCCTTTTTTCTTCTTCCTCTTCTTTCTTCTTCCTCCTCCTCCTTCTCTTCTTCCTCCTCTTCTTCTTCTTCTTCTCCATCTTCTTCTTCTCCATCATCTTCTATGGTCAACCGAGAAGGAGTATGAATGTGCAAAGATATTCCCAGGTGTTCGCCGTCTCCCTTGCGATCCCCCAGATGTCGGGTTCATCACGATTTCCCCGTCACACTGTCCTTTGCAGGGGATTCTTTAGATTAAAAGGGACATCGAAAGGAAAAGAAAAGAAAAAAAAGTTGCTATATATAGATACGTACATGTACGTACGTATTATATGTACGTATGTACACACACGCACACGTACACGCACACGCACGCACACACAGACACACACACACACACACACACACACACACACACACACACACACACACATATAAGTGTGTATATATATATATGTATAATGTTTATGTAATATATGATATATATAATATATATATACAATATATGTACAAATATATATACATATAAATGTATATATACATATATTTATATATGTATGCATGCATGTGTATGTATGTACGATCCGCGATTGCGCATGCTTGTGTATTGCTCAAGGAGAAGAGCATTGCGCCAGAGCATGACCTCCTCCCCCCCCCTCCCCCAACACAAAAAGGTCATTTCTAATACCAGTCAAAGGATTTCAAGGCCAGAAAAGAAGCTTAACACCGTCAGTAAAAAAAAAAAAAAAAAAAAAAAAAAAAACAGACCACAACAGATACATAAATGCGTATCTATGACTGAGAGATATAGGAGAAAAATATACATTATCGGTAATTCTTCCTTTTCTTCTAATTCTTCCTCCTCCTTCTCTTAAAAATAATTACATGATGCGAAGTCTGCTTGGGTTTGGAGAAGGAATGCCGGCTAAGGAATCCCCGGCGCCAGGGGGTTTTTAAAGCTATTTTGAGTCTGAGTCTGGTACACATTTTTTTCTTTTTTCTTTTTTAACGATATATCCCAGAGCATTTTTTTTTTCTTTCTTTCTTTCTTTTTTTTGATGAAGGTTTTTTTTGGGGGAGATTAACGATATTTTGTGGTTTTCACTCGGCTACTGAATCTCGGACGTGGACTTTAATTAGTTCGATGTTAATGATCGGAATA
>NC_091550.1:52914618-52917118 GCF_042767895.1 Penaeus vannamei
TTAAACCTACATTTTCAAGTCTATATTGCCTGTAAAAAGGAAAGGTCAGGGAATATTTTTTTGCAGACGTGAGAATATCAGAGACCGCAAGTGTGGACTTTTTCACATTTCTTTCTTTAAGTCCCTCGTCTCTTTGTCCTGTTCTTGCTAAAATCAAGTTAGTCCAACAACAAAACCATAATGCAATAACTACGATCCACCTTAACTTTTGGCTGAGTAGAAAATACCGAATGCACCAGCTCGTAAATACGTAATGTTGAAGCACTAAATTCTGTATAAGGTCTGACGGTAGGGTAGCCATGGAAGCTTCAGTAGCATTTGGTTTAATGTTAATTGGAGGGAGAACAAGAACAAGAGGAACAAGACGAAGAAGAGAATATATATGCTTGTGTTTAAACTTTAACTCTTTATTAATCCCCTTTCTTGTGTTGAGTTTTCTTTCTCTATTAGTAATCCTATCTATATATTTGTATTTCTCTTTTGTTTATTTCTTTTTCATCTACCTTGTTTATTGTCATCAATAATGTTTCTTTATACATTAACATTTTTCCTATATCAGAGAGAGAGAGAGAGAGAGAGAGAGAGAGAGAGAGAGAGAGAGAGAGAGAGAGAGAGAGAGAGAGAGAGAGAGAGAGAGAGAGAGAGAGAGAGAGAGAGAGAGAGAGAGAGAGAGAGAGAGGAACATACCTTTTATTTATCATGAATCACAAAAGAATTAGAAACTCTTAAAAAAAAAGGTAAAACCACGAATAAAGAAAGAAAGCCGGAAAACCATCAACTTACGAAAAAGCTGCATGACGGCTATCCATGGCAATCATGACGCCGATTCCACAAAAGCTTAATGAGTCATGCATCGGCAAGGGAAATCTCTCTTGCTTTTTGAACGCATAATGAACGAAAAACAGGTAAATGATATCGCCCAACTTTCATCACGTAGCTTAGAGAGGGAGGGAGGGAGAAGGGGAAGAGGAAGAAAGAGAAAGAGGGGAAAGATTTAGAGGAAGAGAGAGAGAAAGGGGAGGGGAGAGAGAGGGGGGGAGGGGATAGTTAGAGGAAGAGAGAGAGAAAGGGGAGGGGAGAGTTAGAGGAAGAGAGAGAGAGACATCCGACAGACAGATAGACAAATTATATAGACATAAAACAGAGACAGACAGACAAATTATATAGACAGAAAAAAGACAGACAAATTATATAGCCTATAAACAGACAGACAAATTATATAGACAGAAAACAGAGACAGATAGACAAATATAGACATAAAACAGAGACAGAGAGACACACAGACAAATTATATAGACAGAAAACAGACAGACAAATTATATAGACAGAAAACTGAGACAGATAGACAAATATAGACATAAAACAGAGACAGAGAGACAGACAAATATAGACATAAAACAGAGATAGAGAGACAGACAGACAAATTATATAGACAGAAAACACAGACAGACAGTACAATTATATAGACAGAAAACAGAGACAGACAAATTATATAGACAGAAAACAGAGACAGACAGACAGACAGACAAATTATATAGACAGAAAACACAGACAGACAAATTATATAGACAGAAAACACAGACAGACAGACAGACAGACAAATTATATAGACAGAAAACAGAGACAGACAGACAGATGGACAAATTATATAGACAGAAAACACAGACAGACAGACAAATTATATAGACAGAAAACAGAGACAGACAGACAGATAGACAAATTATATAGACAGAAAACAGAGACAGACAGACAGACAAATTATATAGACAGTAAACAGAGACAGACAGACAAATTATATAGACATAAAACAGAGACAGACAGATAGACAATGACACAGAGACAGACAGACAGATAGACAATGACACAGAGACAGACAGACAGATAGACAATGACACAGAGACAGACAGACACATAGACAATGACACATAGACAGACAGACACATAGACAATGACACACAGACAGACAGATAGACAATGACACAGAGACAGAAAACAGAGCAAGAGAGGCAACCAACCAACCAAACAAAAAATAAAAAATAAATAAACGTGATAACAGACTTTAATGATCTCTTCTGCACCACTCCGCTACCCATCAACCCAGGCAGCATGACAAACGCCTTTCAAGTAAGAAATGTGTTTCATCTTCAGCGGAAAGTGTACGACAGGAACGTCTTCTGGAGGCGGGTGTCCCTGAGTGGTTCAGTTAGGAAGAAGCAGCGTCTACGATCCGGTTCTCTTGGGAAGATGTTCGTTAGTGACATTTTTTTTCCTTCTTCAGCTTGGCCATTTTTTTTCCTTCTTCATCTTAGCCATTTTTTTTTTTTTTCCTGTTTCATCTTACTTCGTAGGCTGTGTGGCGTGCCTTTTTCTGCCATTTTTTTTCGTTTCGTTTATATATATATATATATATATATATATATATATATATATATATATATATATATATATATATATATATACTTACTTTTTTTTCTTATTTTTCAGTTTTTTTCTACTTTGA
>NC_091550.1:52959618-52962118 GCF_042767895.1 Penaeus vannamei
ATATAAATATTGATATTTAGACAGACAGACACTGATAGAGAGAGAGAATGCAAAACATATATATATGTGCGTGTGTGTGTATGTGTTTGTATGTGTGTGTGTGTATGTGTGTGTACTTGTGTCTGTGTGCATATATGCATATATATATATATATATATATGTATATATATATATATATATATATATATATATATATATATATATATATGTATATATATATATATATATATATATATATATATATATATATATATATGTATATGAAGAAACACACACACACACACACACACACACACACACACACACACACACACACACACACACACACATATATATATATATATATGTATATATATATATATATATATATATATATATATATATATATATATATATATATATATATATATATATATATATATATATATATATATTTGTATATATATACATATATATATATAAATACATATATATATATATATATATATATATATATATATATATATATATATATATACATGCATATATCTTTTCTATCTTTCACTCTCCCAATTGCCTCATTCTTTTAATCTTTCTCCCTCTTTCTAAGAAGGAGAAGAAACGAAGGAATAAAAGGAAGACACGAAGTGAGACAATATTTCCTTTCTCGCTTTTCCCAGACAGTGCCAGTGCCATCAGAGTGCCAGAAGTTACGGGGTTTTCTTAACTGTATTATCAAACGTGGATGGATTCAGTTTTTCAAATCGACAACGTGGTCTTTTATTTTATTCTATTTTATTTCTTTTTATTGTCCCTTTCGCTTTCTCGTTTTTTTGTTTGTCTTTTGTCTTCTTGTTGCTTTCTTTTCTTTTTTTTTTTTTTACTTATTATCCTTTCTATCCCTTCTTTTTCCTTCTTTGTCTTTTTCTTCCTTTCATCTTCTTTCTATATTTTCCCTGTTTTGCTTCTGCTTCTGCTTCTTTCTTCTTCTCTTCTCCTCCTCCTCCTCCTACTCCTTTTCTCCTCATCATCATCATCATTTTCCTCCTCCTCCTCATTTTCCTCCTCCTCTTCCTCCTCCTCTTCCTCCTCTTCCCCCTCCTCTCCCCCCTCCTCCTCTTCTCTCCTCTCCTCCCTCCTCCCCTCTCCCCTCTCCCCTCCCCTCGCCTCCTCCTCCCCTCCTTCTCCTCCCTCCTCCTCCTCCTCCTTCCTCCTCCTTCCCCTCCTTCTCCTCCTCCTCCTCCTCCTCCTCCCTCCTCCTTCCTCCTCCTCCTCCTCCCCCTCCTCTTCCCCTTCCTCCTCCTCTTCCTCTCCTCCTCCTTCTCCTCTTCTTCTTCTCATCCTCCCCCTCCTCCCCCTTTTTACTTGAATATCCCTTTCACATTACCCGCTCTTATCAAACGGCCGCCTCCTCAGTCAATGATAAAGCTCTTATCTTTTATCACAGAGAGAGCCAGAATAACGTTTAAATTCCTCAGGTCATTTCAGGTCAGGCTTGGAGAGTGAAAGGAGAACCGTCTTGAGTGCAAATGCGGATGGACGAAGGAGGGAGATAGGAGGAGGGTAATGTAAATGGATGGTAGGATAGAGACGGATAGGCGGAGAGAGGAGGAGAGGTAGGGATGGAGGGGGTGAGGAGGTAGGGAGAGAGAGGAGAGTGATGGGGAAGAGTGGGAGAAGGAGAGAGAGTGAGAGAGAGGGAGGGGGCGGAGAGAGCGAGAAAGAGAAAGAGAGGGAGAGAGACAACGACAGCACACACACACACACACACACAACACACAGAGAAAAAGATAAAGAAAAAGTGAGAAATTAAGAACGAGAATTATAGGAGGTAAGCAGGTATATGAATAAATAAACAGTCATGACATAGAACGGTAATCCAAATGATATAAAAAAAGGTAAGAAAAAAAAGTAAAAAAAAAAAAAAAAAAAAAAAACAGATAAATGCACAGTTGATAGTGAATTTATGCATATATATTGCAAGAGGCTCGTTATCTGAATATTCGTTCACAAACGCTTCATTTTACTCATGAAACAAAAGGAAAATCTTACTCATCATTTATGCAGGTTATCTTTTTCTTTTTCTACTGCTTTTTTAGGCAAGCTGAAATAATGTAATTTCATCTCGTTGAATAGATGATTACGATGCTTTTATCTGTATTTATGAAAATATGCACACGAAAAAAAGATATAGGCAAAATTCATTCGAAAAAAGCAATACAAAAGAGAAAAGATAAAGCATTTTAAAAATTCGAGACATGTTGAAAACCACAATGTGTTTTTTGCTTTAACAAACACAAGTAACAAAGAAAGAATATTGTTGTTAGTGAGTGACATGGAATATACACTTTTGCTGGATCATGTAGCTTATTTTCCATTCTTTTCTTTTCTTTTCCTTTTTTTTCCTCTTTTGTCTTCTTTTGTTTTATATCTTTTTTACAATTACCAACTTCTAGAAATGTCTGTCTATCTATCTATCTATCTATCTATCTCTATCTCTCACTTTCTCTTTATATATGTG
>NC_091550.1:52987118-52989618 GCF_042767895.1 Penaeus vannamei
TCAGCCTGCAAAAGGATATTTGCAAACCTAAATATTCAGAACGCCATCTCTATGCGATCCTACGACGGGCCTGACAAAGTGCGCGTTTTCGTACACTTTGAGGGGGAACTAAAATAAATATATTTCCCGTTGATCTCTGAAGGTATCTTTTATGTGTATAATGAGAGCTGGTTTGTTTATGAATTTAAAAGCGGACTCTTAAGGAAACTTCAGCACACTAACTAGTAATACGATAAAAAAAAATCTAAATACATCTTAATTAAGACCAAATTACAAAGCATCGAAAGTTGCTTTGAAGTCCATTCTCTTAAAAAATGCATTTTTACTGAAGAGGAAAAGAGTCAAAATAAATGTACGAATCTATTCAAAAATCCTTCAAATATTAGCTTATAACAAACAAGAGCAACTGCAGCAATTTTACGCAGGCCCTCGGGAGTACAATGAATATTTTCATCGATCCTTTTGTTTTATTTCAAAGCATGTAAATGAAGACTTGGAGGACAATCATTGTGCTCTGATGGAAGTTGCAGACGGTGAGCTCGAGGACATCGTCGTCCGTTGCCAAAGGACCTTTCTGCTTGCGCTAGTTGCGAAATTTCCCTCTCTCTCTTTGCAACCACACGCAACGTGCATGAGTGTGTGTGTACAAATATATTGTATATAAATAAATAAATAAATATATATATATATATATATATATATATATATATATATATATATATATATATATATATATATATATATATATATGTATGTATGTATTATACGTACATAACCATATATGTATACATATATAAACGTGCGCTCATATATGAATAGCAACCTTCCCTTTTCGACACAGAATGACCTTTCCAGAACATTTTGAAAAATGTATTTGACAACACTGGAGAGATGGATAGAGAGAGAGAAAGAGAGAGAGACAGACAGACAGACAGAGAGAGAGAGAGAGAGAGAGAGATAGACAGACAGACAGAGAGAGAGACAGACAGAGACAGAGAGAGACAGACAGACAGTGAGAGATACAGACAAAGTGACCGACAGACATACATACAGACAGATGGACGGACAGAGACAGTCCCAGTGACAGACCAACCGTGCGTTCTCTTGGACAGTGCGCATCACACCTTGAGCGGAGTTGCGCGATTCGTTGCGTGGCGAAGAGAGCGACGACCCAGTTGTAAACAATCAAAATGTATATATATGTAAATGAGTCTGATTTGCACATGTAATTTCACCTTTCTTTGTTAGTCCTTAACGTGAGTATATATAATGCAGAAAAAAGTTTCCATCAGTTTCGACCACTTGAAAAAGTCAGTTTCGACCACTTGAAAAAGTCAGTTTCGACCACTTGAAAAAGTCAGTTTCGACCATTTGAAAAAGTCAGATTCGACCACTTGAAAAAGTCAGTTTCGACCACTTGAAAAAGTCAGTTACGACCACTTAAAAAAGTCAGTTTCGACCACTTGAAAAAGTCAGTTTCGACCACTTAAAAAAGTCAGTTTCGACCACTTAAAAAAAGTCAGTTTCGACCACTTAAAAAAGTCAGTTTCGACCACTTATTCTCACACTCTTGATCTGCAAAAGTAAGATTGCTTTCAGACCTGTCGACCTTTCGCCGTGTCCGTCCGAGACACGTCGTTGGGCTCGAAGGTGACTTAATTTGAAGGTGACCAGAAGGTGACAATTTGAAGGTGACAAGAAGGTGACTTAATTTGAAGGTGACTAGAAGGTGACTTAATTTGAAGGTGACAAGAAGGTGACTTAATTTGAAGGTGACAAGAAGGTGACTTAAACCTCTTCGCAGGTCGTGATCGCCGTCGTCACTACGGAACCCCTCTAAAACGGCGCGACGAATTGTAGATGGTAATAATGATGATAATAGTAGAAATAGTATTCATGGTAATAGTAATTGTTATTATTATTATTGTCCTTATTATCAATATTATTATTATTATTATTATTATTGTCCTTATTATCAATATTATTATTATTATTGTTGTTGTCCTTATTATCAATATTATTATTATTATTGTTGTTGTTCTTATTATCAATATTAATATTATTATTATAACAATAATTCTCATTGCTATTAAAATCCTCGTTAGTATGACTATTATTACTTTTATCATCAGTATAACTATAAATAATAGAAATAATAAGTATGAATAGCTTTTCCTCTAGCACCAGTCTTCATCTTCAAACCCATCAGATATCAAAAGATTCCCTCCGATATTTTCTGATTAAATATAACAGGAATAGTCGATGTGACTAATGAATATGGAGAATATAAATGTTCTGCTTTTATTCATATATATCATCTCTGTAAATGTCACTGGCACTGCTATTATCGCTGTCATTGATGTTTTCTTTATTATCTTTATTATCAGTATCATTTATTATTGATATCAGTATTTATTATTCTTTATTATCAGTATCATTATTGTATTATCATGTATCATTATAATTTTTAACATGAATGATGGAACATGGTTGAAATGCG
>NC_091550.1:53002118-53007118 GCF_042767895.1 Penaeus vannamei
TATATATATATATATATATATATATATATATATATATATATATATATATATATATATATATATATATATATATATATATATAAATATATATATATATGCACACAAACACACACACACACACACACACACACACACACATATATATATGTATATATATATATATATATATATATATATATATATATATATACATATATATATATATATATATATATATATATATATATAATTTTTTTTCTTTTTTTTTAAGTATGTGCTATTCTATGGGCATTATTCAGCCAATATAATAGCAATTTAATAAAAATGAAGAAAGAAATATTTTTTTTCAAATATGAAATGAATAAACAAGGGCATGTTAGACCTTGAGGGTGACAACCGGACCTTAATTGGACGCTGACGATGTTGATCCAACCTCTCCTTGAAGACGATATGTGTATCTTATCTGCATGAAGTCGTGTCCTCACCGCCCGCCGTCTTACTGTAGGTCTTCGCGAATTTCAGCTGCGTTAGTGAAGGGGCGTAAGCAACCTCGGCGTTCTTTCGCTGAGCAGCTGAACGAGGAAGGACACTCGTTCTCCAACCTTCTTCATACACCTTCATACCCTCGAGCGGGAGATACCCAGCTCTCTCGGATATCGCACACGCACAGACGGACACACACACACACACATTATTAATGATGATAAATATTGTCATTATCATCACTTTAATGATGATATCCATCATTATTATTATCATTATTAATGATGATAATCATAATTGGCATTAATCATGATCATTTTCATCATCATTATCGTAATTATCATCCGTCGCCTCCGGCCTCGGTTCTTCTGGGATCGCCCCATTTCTGCGTCATTCTCACCGGGAGAGAAATCGGTCTCTCGGTCCAGTGGCGGGGCGACCTTTTGGCGATTTCAGCTTGTCTTCCGTGTCAGCTGGCGATCCTTGCGCCTTGGATTTCCCGTATATCATTGTGGTGTCGTGTTTTCTTTCTTATTTAGCGTTTTTTTACAATTAGTCGCAAAATAGATATCTAAATTATTGCAAGGCAATGCTAATGAAGGCAGCCGCATCACATATACCGAGGAAAATATAATGGAATTATTGACTAGTGTACATACATGGTTAGGTTGGTTAGGTTAAATTAGGAGAGGATAGGTTAGGTTAGGATCGGTTAAGTTGGTTAGGTTAGGTTAGGTTTTGTTAAGTTAGGTTTTGTTAGGTTAGGTTAGGTTGGTTAGACTAGGTTAGATTGGTTAGATTAGGTTAGGTTGGGTTATGTATGTTATGTTGGGTTGGGTTGGTTATGTTATGTTATGTTATGTTGGGTGGGTTAGCTTAGCTTAGGTTGGGCTGGTTAGGTTAGGTTGGGTTATGTATGTTATGTTGGGTGGGTAGGTTAGGTTTAGGTTAGGTTAGGTTAGGTTAGGTTAGGTTAGGTTATCATAGGTTGGGCTAGGTTAGGTTAGGTTGAGTTATGTTATGTTTGGTTGCTTAGGTTAGGTTGGGTTGGTTAGGTTGGGTTAGGTTGGGTTGGGATGGTTATATTATGTTATGTTGGGTTGGTTAGGATAGGTTAGGTAAGGACTGGTTTGGTTAGGTTAGTTTAGGTTAGGATTGGTTAGGTTAGGTTAGGCTGGGTTGGGTTGGGTTGGTATGGTTATGTTATGTTATGTTATGTTGGGTTGGGTAGGATAGGTTGGGTTAGGTTATGTTGGGTTGGGTTGGGTTGGTTATGTTATGTTATGTTATGTTATGTTAGATTGGTTAGGATAGGTTAGGTTAGGTTAAGAAATTTCCTTCGGGATTTCGGCAACACTGACTCCGGCGCATCTTGCAGCGGCACCGACTCTTGCTAGTAATTTTTTTTTTTTTTTTATTTACACTTTTGATTCCACTATTTCTCCCGTGTGCGTGTACCCCCCCCCCCCCTTCAACCCCCGATTCTCCACGGGTCCCCCAAGATTGAAGGGGATAGGAGAGAAAAAAAAAGGCGTGGCTGACTTACTTAGAATGACCCATTGCGAATATAAAATAGCATATAAAATACCAAATACACAATTTCATTATCTTTTATATTCTAGATGTTCTTTTTTCAGCAAACAACTCAATTTCCGGGAGAACAAGCAATCGTTTAGATAACTTTTCACACTGAAAAATAATTACTTCTTTCACACACTGGAAAATAATTCATAAACTATCATAAACTTATCAACACTGATTTTGCAGTAAAAGTTTGGTACATTAATTTCAGATACACCTACGCATATTCTGTAAACAAATAGAAGGAAAATGGAAATTGTACATATAGATAAAAGAGGAGAGATGAAATTCACTTTTCAGTAGCATGGACAAGATTTTTTTTGTACATATATATCATATATTCAGCACATTTTATTTTCATTCTTGGCACCACCCAGCAAGTAGCTGCTAAAAAAAAAAAAAAAAAAAAAAAGAAAAAAAAAAAAAACATACAAACAAACAAACAAACGTATTTTGAAACAAACAAACGTATTTTCTCGCTCAGCTGTTCGAATGTGTATTTTTTCCTCATAAAAACGCCAAGATATACGGAATGATAATAGCGAAAACTATGACCAGATTTCAGCACAAGATAAAGGGTGTTAAGAATAACCGAAACGAAAGATACATACTGTTTAAATAATAGATCACCAAGTATTGACTTGTAGTGATCTACGAAGGCGTTTTGTATATTTACTTTGTATCTATTGTTTGTTTTCTTGATTTTATTAATTTAATTTTTATCTCATTCGCCGTTTTCTTTCATTTTATTTTCATTTAAGAGCACATTTTTAACATAAATACGGGAAATGGCTTGTTCTTAATTATATTTTCTTTTAGTTTCTTAATTTTTTAGGTAATTCTCATAAGGGTTACAAATTTTAAAAGTCAATTTTACGTACATCTATTGATTTTTAGCTTCAATTGATCAGCGCTATTTATTGCCGCTTCCAGCCAAAAGTAGTTTTCTTGAAGATATTCCCAGCAAAGATTACCATTCATTGTTCAGGGGGGTATTTAAGGGCTGGGAAACGTTTGTCCACGCTGAGATTCGATATGAGATGGTAAAGCATCTTAATCATGATGCTATAATTAAATTGACAAATGTGTACTAAAGTGTACTAAAATATAATTCCAGAACTGTACTGTACATATGGATTTTTTAAGTAAATATTTGCTTATCACCGAAAGATAACACCATGCTAATACGTATAAGCAAAGATAAGGTAGAAGAATCACTTAAAATAAAAACAAAAAAAAAGCCTTTAACGAACGGATAACAAATACTTGAATCTATCCCCACAAACCGAGAAAAAAAAGAGCAACATGCCAGATAAATTTTTGCAGAAAGTATATTTGAAGATTTAGTTAAGAGTTGAGAACTTGAGGGAAAAGATGGCGGTCGCAAAACTTCTTGGCTTGAGTTTTCGGCAAAAGTTTAACCAAGCGAACGAATTCTGATTCTGTTAAGGCGAGAGGACGTGTACGAGCGTCATACGTGAATACATAGACATTGTGTGGATACTTTGTGTAGATGAGTGTGTGTACTGTGCTTCTCTCTATCTGTTTGTCTATCTATTTACCTCTCTGTCTGTCTGTCTGGCTATTTCTCTCTCTCTCTCTCTCTCTCTCTCTCTCTCTGTCTCTCTCTCTCTCTCTCTCTCTCTCTCTCTTTGTTTATATCTATCTAATTAATCTGTATCTCACTCTCTGTCTGTCTATCTATTCATTAATTTATCTATCTGTCTACTTCCTGTCTATCTCTATCGTTATCTGTCATTAAATCTATCAGACCATCAGTCTCTCTCTCTCTCTCTCTCTCTCTCTCTCTCTCTCTCTCTCTCTCTCTCTCTCTCTCTCTATCTATCTATCTATCTATCTATCTATCTATCTATCTCTCTATCTATCTATCTATCTATCTATCTATCTATCTATCTCTATCTATCTATCTCTCTCTCTGTTAGGGGTCTTGTATCCCCGACTTGGTGGTGTATGGGCTGGTTCTATTCCTTTATTGATGGAGATAGTTGCTGGTAGCGTGGACGAAGGAGAGGTCCCGGGCAGGGGGAAGCCCGGCAGGGGTGATGGTGACCCCCGGAGGAGACCGCGTCTGGGCGGAGACGGGAAAGTGGTGGAGTTGAGTTGAGGTAGATAGTGAGTTGAGTTGAGGTAGATAGTGAGTTGAGTTGAGGTAGATAGTGATAGAGCAGTTCAAATCCGAAATCAGAAATCCTGAGGTGTATTCAATTAATCTTATCACTGTCTACCGAGTGCCTACGGGGAGTGTGTGTAAAACTTCGCTATCCTTACGCATGAATAGATAGGTAATGTCTATGGAAGTTAGTTAGCTCCTAGTTGCACACTCATTTTAGTAGATCGCGTAGCTCAGTGGTAGCGCGTTCGTCTTGCAGTTACCTGCCTGCAAGAGTGAGGATTCAAGTCTCTATCGGGACGTATATACATAGATAATGATATGTGTGTATGTATATATATATGTGTGTGTGTGTGTGTGTGTGTATCTGTGTGTGTGTGTGTGTGTGTGCGTGCGTGCGTATGTGTGTGTGTATGTGTGTGCGTATGTGTGTGTGTGTGTTCGTGTATGAATATATGCGTGCATATATATAAAAACATATATATGTGTGTGTGTGTGTTCTTCTTCGTCTTTATACGGAGTCGCTATTTTTCTATAGTCTCCTTTTCCCTCTTTCAAACTCCTCTCCGCCAGTTATTACTTTTATCTCTAACATCTTGATCTTCCTCGTTTCCTTTCTCCCTTCTCCAAATTAATCACTCGTTTTCCCACATATTCTTCCTCTCTCCTCATCACAATTTGAGCTTCTCTCTTGTATTTTCCTTGATATTTCCACGAATTCTATTTTTACTAATCCCGTCAAGGTTTGTAATCCCACACATCCACTTCATCATATGCATTTCTGACACATCAAGTCTTCTCTTCCGTTTTTTTTAAATCGTTCTTT
>NC_091550.1:53032118-53037118 GCF_042767895.1 Penaeus vannamei
TCAAACATTGGCATCGCCAGTTCAGGTGCGGTTGGAGGTCTGTGGAAACGGCTCTTATCCCAGGGGACTCCAGTCTGCTGTTGATGAAGACTGTCCATCTAGATCACCATATTTGAAGATTGCCGTATTGCTGTTCGTCAGCTAGCCTATGATGTCAAGATTAGTGTAGGGTCTGCGGGCAATCAGTCATGACTAATTGCATGTGCAAGTATTGTCTGCTCGATGGGTTCCCAGGATATTGAGACTGTTCCAGAAGCGGGAATGAGTCCATTGTTCCAAGGCTCTTTGTCCATGCGCCAGGGAACCAGGAGGACCTCTTGACCGACTAATTATGCAGGATGAATCTTAGTTCATGACGTTTCCAATCTGATCAGGCACTGATATCTGAATTCGCTCCAAGGCCTTAAACCCGCGGCCTGCCGACTTCACCGCTGTAACAAAAATTCGCTCTAAGGTAATACGTGACCCATAGAGATGTGTATCTTTAGGCATGTTAAAATTCAGCCTCTCAGGATAAGCGAAAGTGGGTCAGGGGGAAATCTTTAAAGAGAGCCTCACGTATACGTATACGTATACGTATACGTGTGTGTGTGTGTGTGTGTGTGTGTGTGTGTGTGTGTGTGTGTGTGTATGTGTATGTGTCATCATGTTACGAAAAGGTCTTGCTTCAACCCAAGCCACGGGATGACGCGGTAGAGTGACCGTTTCCCTTTTGGTCTCGTCTTTGACCCAGCTGGAAGACATGACTGACCAGTTGCGAACTCTGGCCCTCGCGATTGCAAAGCCAGCGCTCTGCCAATGAGCTTATGACCCCTCTGTTGCTGCATGTATACTGTATAGCTTGTATGCATGAACGTAAACATGTGTGGAATCCATGATGAACAGATTGCAACAGGAACAACGAAGGGAAGGACAAGAAAACAATGCTTCGTCAGGGTATACATGGCAAGAGTCATGTATGCCCTGACGACGCATTAGCGAAAAGGCCCCCGGCATATTCGTGCCTTTTCTTGTCCTTCCCTTCGTGCCTCTTCTTGTCCTTCCCTTCGTTGTTCCTGTTGCAACATGTACGTAGACGTGTGTATATCTATCCACATGTATATGATCCAACATGATTTTAATATGAGTTGAATTACAAACCCCGTTGGCATTGCGGGAAATTCGCCTGGAGGAGCGGTGAAGAGCGACCCGGCGTCAATGGGTTCACTTAGGGAAAGCTGTGCAAAATCCACTCCTATGACCACCTTGCACAAGAGCGTCGAAGCGCCAAGAAAACCCCCCTCCCGCCCCCCCCCCCCCCACCACGACAAATCTCTCGGGCCCGGAATTTAATCAGAAATATTCCAGACTCGAATTCCACTCGGTACTTCACATCTCGGCGCCACGCAGTCGACTTTGAATTTTCGATCTGCTTCGTCTAATCCCATCAGAAATCCATTATTTTGACGGCAGTTTGCGGGTGAATCTATTTCGGAGCGTTGAATTAATTTGTTTCGTAGGATTCTGGGCTTGTACTCGCTGCCTAGAATAACGCGGTAGATACCGTGTGTGTGGGAGCGAGGCAGATGCGAGCGGTGTGTGTGTGTGTGTGTGTGTGTGTGTGTGTGTGTGTGTGTGTGTGTGTGTGTGTGTGTGTGTGTGTGTGTATGTGTGTGTGTGTGTGTGTGTGTGTGTGTGTGCATTCGCTTGATAGGAGGAGCAAGAGCAAAAAAAAAACCCGGAATCTTCTTCATTTAAGCCGACTATGAAGTGGATGTATATTGCCATCCAGAACTCCTCTCAACCCTCGTCCTAACTTCCGCAAAAAAAAAAAAAAATGCAGTTTATAAAGAACAGCGCAATAAAGCTCAAAATCTTCGCTGACCTTATTGGCAAAAGGTCAATGACCTCTCCTCGCCCTGGATAGCTAGAAGGAGATCCCTGCATTGAAGTCAGTGATAAAAGATCATGCTTATTATCCATCACAGCAAATTACTCACAATTCATTCCCCTCAGATTACTCATGTGCTGTTATGATAGTGTCATTACGCATTACTCATGAGTGTAATAGTTACTCGTTTTACTCACCTCCGTCTTGCATCACGGGAATCATGCCAATAGCACCGAAATGATTCATATTCTTCATCATCATTCACATTACTCATTCTGTGCTATTATTACTCATGCTCATTCATCCTCTCCACACACACATATATGTATACATACATATATATATATATATATATATATATATATATATATATATATATATATATATATATATATATATATATATATATATATATATATATATATATATATGCGCGGTGTGTGTGTGTGTGTGTGTGTGTGTATCGTGAATCCTTCAAAGTGAACCATACAATAATTGCCTGCCTGCTTTTGGCTTGTTATTAGAAAAATGAATAAATAATAATAAAAATCTTGATTTTGATTGAATGCAATCCATTACAGCAGATCTTTCAAGAAATATCTACACAAACGCACCATGGTTTCCCTCTTGATTTTTGGGTGACAAGAAAAAATCTTCAAAAGTCTTTCAAAATCATTTTCTCCCGAACTAGTTGTTCCCATGATCCTAATGATTAACTATTGAACATAATTCATCACTGATTAAACTTTCCTTATCACTAGCTTGAAAATCTTTCCATTTTTTCTTATTAACTTTACAACAAAAAATAGAATCTGAGGATCCACTATTTGTTCACATACTCATTTCTTCACTTAGGAAGGGGAGGGAGAGGGAGAGAGAGAGAAAGAGAGAGAGAGAGAGAGAGAGAGAGAGAGAGAGAGAGAGAGAGAGAGAGAGAGAGAGAGAGAGAGAGAGAGAGAGAGAAAGAGAGAGGGAGGGAGAGAGACAGTAAGAAGGAAAATAGAATGCAGACAGACAGACACGAAGAATGACAGATATTTGCTGAAAAAAGAAATGTTTTTTGTGTTGCAGTCTTTGTTCATATGTCTTTTGTGGTGTGTATATGTAAATGTCTATGTTCTATATATTCGTGTGCGTGTGGGTACGTGTGCGTGTACGTGTGTACATAACGAACCCTAAGCTAAACGTACGACTGCGTGGGCGTGTCTGCCGACCACTTAAAGTATTAAAATGAGGTGCTAATTATGAAATGTCACTAGACTCATTTTGCCTTTGTCGTTGCTATCTCGAGAAGAAAATAGTACACTCGGCATTCAACTTCAACTGCACTGCAATGCGGATTTTAGCAGGAAAAATATACCATGAGAAACAATTTTCACTTGGTGTATATTTCGTCAGAATTGTTCCATATACATTTTCGTGTTTTTTTTTTTCGTTCTTTCTTTCTTTTTTATCTCGTGTATATAAATAGTTTTTGCTCGGGAATGACATTATTTCTACCTCTTGTTTTTTTTTTTTTTTTTTTTTTTGCAAAGGGATTTTGACTTTTTGCAAAGGGATTTTCTTTCTTTTGTTAAATGGTTTGTGAGAGGGTCACCGTCCCCTTGCTCAAGCGTTAATTCTCTATGAAAAGCAAATGCGATAATTATTTTCGGTGTAACTACATCTCTGGGATTCTATTCCAGTGAGTTATTTTTAGACATACCTTTGTTTATATTTTTGTTTTTATTTTTTCTGTTTGTCATCCGCAAGGGGTTGTAACATGTTTTTTTTTTTTTTCAACATGCCTAGTGATCTTAAAGATCTTTTTAATCATTATCATTATCATAATTATTGTTATCATCATTATGGCCTTTATGATTAGCACCATTACTATTGTTATCAATATTGTTAATAAAGTTATCATTCACCATCCCTAGATATATTCTTGATATCAAAAACATCATCATAATCATCATCATCATTACTATCATCACATTATCATAACCATTACCATCATCATTACTAAAATCATCACATCATCATCATAGCCATTACCATCATCACCATCACCACCATTTTCATCATCCCCGTCACCATGATCATCACACCATCATAATTATCACCATCATTACCATCATTTTCATCATCATTATTTGCATCATTGTTACCAACACTATCATCACCATCATCATCATCACCATCATTATTATCACTACCATCATCACCCTCGCCATCACCATCATTATTACCATCATCATCATCATTATTACCACTACCATCATCATCATTTTCATCACCATCATTAGTACCAACGCTATCGTCACCATCACCATCATCTTCACTATCATTATTACAACCACCATCATCACCCTCACCATCACCATTATTATTACCATCACCATCATCATCATCTTCATCACCATCATTATTACAACCACCATCATCACCCTCACCATCACCATTATTATTACCATCACTATCATCATCATTTTCATCACCATCACCATCATCATCACAGCAACAGCTTAACCTAGAACTGCAATCAAACTTTACATACAAACAGAATAAAGAGTCTTATGATAAACTTACTGTGAATGACAATTAATTAAGATATAATTAGGGTTTCGATATTAAGCTGCCATTCGATTTAGGTAATTTCTTATGAAGATATAAAGAGAGTGAAACGTCAGTTACTAATTTCGTATCGTAATGTTAATCACTATCTTATCATGAAAATAAGACAGCGAAACGGAAATCACTTATTTTGCATCGTGGAATTAATCATTTTCGTGCATCGCTCTTCGACATTTTGCACAAGTCACGTGACCTCGACTCCGGCCGACTTGGAAAGGGAAAGAACAAGCGATGGCAACACTGAGCGTAAATCATTCGGACGCTTGGCCGAATCTTCCATAAATACGGCTTAAGGTATCCTCCTGTTCCTATTCCTCTTCTTCTTTTTCCTCTGTCCTTCTTCTTCGTCTTCTTCTTCCCCTTCTTTTCCTCTTTTTCCCTTTCTTCCTTGTCGTCCTCATTTTTTCCATTTTCGTATTTCTTCTTCCTCTTCCTTTCTTTCATCCTTCCTCGTCTTTGTTTTTTACTTCTATTTTTCTCCTTCCTCTCTCTCTCTCTCTCTCTCTCTCTCTCT
>NC_091550.1:53039618-53054618 GCF_042767895.1 Penaeus vannamei
TCGTTTTTTCCTGCACATTTTTTTTTTTTTTTTTATCTGGCTTCAGAGCAGATTGTTATATCTGTTTATGTCCATAGAGCCTTCATTTGAGGACGTAATATTGTAAAAAAAACAGTTAGGTATTTCGTAATACAGCTGCCATGGAGATTGGGAATACGAGGTTCATTTAGACGGAATATTTTTTCCGAGGATGTAACTAAAGATATATAGTCAAATATGTGTGTGTATTTATTCATTTATTTATCAATATATATATATATATATATATATATATATATATATATATATATATATATATATATATATATATATATATATATATATATGTGTGTGTGTGTGTGTGTGTGTGTGTGTGTGTGTGTGTGTGTGTGTGTGTGTGTGTGTGTGTATGTATGTATGTATGTATATTCATCTAATTATTTATTGATATATATATATATACACACACATATATATATATATATATATATATATATATATATATATATATATATATATATATATATATATATATATTAATAACAATAGGAGAATTTCTGGCGAAGACGTCTCCCGACCCGGTCATCAGTTGGAATAAAGTCCTCAGTCGTAAATAACAAATGATAATAGTGAATGCTTGCTAATTACATCAAGCCATATAGAAACAACAAACAAATTATTAAGAGAATAACGAAAAGTAACCACAAATACAAATGTATTAAACTGTAAATCCAATGCACTAACCGGCAACCTGAACAACATCTACAATGGCTTACCTTTACGTCACACAGCGTTACACTGTCAGTCACGTCACGGAACAAAGGTGACATGACTAACTCACGACTCGAACGAACCCTAGAAGCACAGAAGCAGCTGAAAACGAATCCGAAGAAGTCTTAACCCACATATAACCCTTCACCATTTATATAGGCCTATCTACACATCTGAATGCACTTCATACAAGGCAAATGAAATATATTATTATCCTAGATTATATCCATTAATGTCATGTAGATCTCTTACAAAGGCCAACATACGATATGAGCAACATATCTCTAAACGTGTTGCATAAAAGCCACACATCAAGGCCAACATACTAGCATATATATCTTAGAATATAAATTTATACATAAGCCTCTCCATTTTACCCTTAAGACACCTGCACTATCTTATACACCTCACAACATCACACACCAATAACCCACGGCCACAACACAACACAACACATAAAACACCTCAAAACACACCAACCAACCACCCTACACACACACACACACACACACACACACACACACACACACAGACACACACACACACACACACACTAACACACAAGCACACATACACACACAAACAAACAAACACACACACACAAGCAAACAAACAAACACATACACACACACACACACAAACACACACACACACACACATAGACGGAAGGGAACTCAATAATGCTTAATCACACATACACACACACACAAACAAACACACACACACATACACACAAACACACACGCACAGACGGAAGGGAACTCAACGATGTTTAATCACACAAACACACATACACACAAACAAACACGCACACACACACACAGACGGAAGGGAACTTAACACTGTTTAATCAGAGGCAAGAGAAACGCCATGGCTAGCGACAGTCGCCTCGTCTGCACATGGAAATGGATTCCAAACACTGATGGGAGAAGAGGAACCACCTGTGCTGAGTAGTGTGGAGACGAACCTCGGTCGGGGGGGGGGGGTCTAGGCACAGCGGGTGTTGGTATGTAGGATGTGTGCGTGTGTATGTATGTGTGTACCTTCGTCGGGGCCGGGGGGGGGGAGGTCTAGGCACAGCGGGTGTTGGTATGTAGGATGTGTGCGTATGTATGTGTGTACCTTGGTCGGGGCCGGGGGGGGGGGGGGTCTAGGCACAGCGGGTGTTGGTGTGTGTGTGGGTGTGTGTATTTGCGACTGTGTACGTGTGTGATGGTTTTCTTGTTTGCTTGCTATGTGATTCGTTTTAATGGTATTACATTTCGTTTTTCTTTTTGTTTAAATATATTTTTCATATTGTATGTGTGTGCCTATTTGTGATATTGGATTTCAATTTTATTAATTGTCTTTTGACTTCTTTTGCGCGTGTCAGTGTTGTTTTGTTTTAGTTGTAGTTAATTTTTTTTTTCCATTTCTTTCGTGTGTGTTTGATGTATCCTTTTGGTTTTTGATATTACTCTAGCTTATCTCAATGGTGTTTGACCTCCATTACGTTTATTCCATGCAGTTATTCGTGCAATTGGTTTTGCTATCAATTGATTTTGTTTTTGTTTGATCAAATTATGCACTATGAGCTCCATAACGTAATAATAAGTATGCGCCGTTCTTCTCTGCGACTCCCGATGTGATTCCAGCTGTCACACCGGGAGATACACAGAGGAACTCCATTTTACACTTACACATACTTTACATCACACACAGATGAACTCTACTTAAGACGCGAGAACTCAAAGAAGATACATCAATAATCCATAAAAATATAGGCCTCCTAAGCGTTTATCCACACGGCCAAAAACGCTTAAACATATTCGCGCAGATGAATGCCACTTTACAGTTCGCACAATATACAAAATTAATCCATAAAGACGAGAAGCACTCTGAGAGCGCATACCTCCGCCAAGGCAAAAGGGGCACTGATACAATAAAGTTATTCACACTTGAAGACTTACATCAAAATCACCTCTTTCTCAAGTACACTGATGACATCCGTAAACAAACTCCTTGGTGGAGGTAATCAAGTTAACAAAAACTATTAGTATTATCATTACTTTTATTACCTCCATCTGTGAGAATGTGTAAATGTTTTCGGCGTATGACTATATGTTTAATATATCTTTATGGATTACTGATGCACCTTCTCTGAGATATTGTGTGTCATGTAGAGTTTATCTGTACAGATATATGTATAGTGTAGCACATCTTTGTTGCTTATTGATTGCATCAGTTACCCCTATTACCATGAAAATAGGGGTAACTGATGCAATCATTTAAGATATTCCTGGTTCCGGATCACCACCAAAATTTAATGGCATTTAAGGTATAAGCTAAGACGCACCTCTGATTAAAAAATTATAAAAATAATTTCCTTTTTTAATAATCTTGTTAACCAACAAACTAAGAAACTAACATATATCCATAGACCTACACATACACTCACAGCAAACCATAACACACAATAATCTACAGAACTTCACCATACCGCTTTTTTTTTTCTTCTTCTTCTTCTTCTTCTTCTTTTACCACAGAGAAAACCAACATATTTTCCAGCCAATTATTCCGGCCGTGTTACCTCTAACAACCCAGTATAAGACCCCTTACGCCGGTACATATTTTCCAGCCAACTATTACCGCAGTGATAACTAGCAATTCCATAAAGGACCCTTCAAGCCGGTACATATTTTCCAGCCAATTATGAAGTCTACTAATCCCAAGATCGCCCATTCAACCGCTCCGCTTCTGTAATCTAGACGTAGTGAGCTATTTTCCTTCTTCTTTTAAAGGTAACACCAAATAACGACAAACATGTCTCTTATGAAAATGAAACTTGCCACAATGAGATATAGGAAAAAGCTTGACGTTTCGAACTCTTCTCGAGTTCCTCATCAGACAAAAACCGAAATGAACCGAAATTCATCCATTTCGGTTTTTGTCTGATGAGGAACTCGAGAAGAGTTCGAAACGTCACGCTTTTTCCTATATCTCATTGTGGCTAGTTTCATTTTCATTATTGTGTTCACGTGATTGTGTTTGTGCTTGTGTTCGTGTCTCTTATGCTTTTAATATGGCGTCTGTTCTTGTCAGGTCGTTTTTTTCCGTTTTATTAGGGATAATCTGATGATAATTATTACAATAATGATACTAGTAATGTCAGTAATGGTAAGGATATAATGCTAATGATAAGAATGATAATGATGATGATAATAATAATGATGATGATAATGATAATAATAACAATAATAATAATGATAACGCTTACAACAATGATAAAAATAAGGATGATAATAACAATAATCATAATGAAAATAACAGTGATTAAAATAATAACAGTTTTAATGATAACTAACTAAACAGATAAATAAGTATTAGCAAGATTCAAATGTTTCACATTTTCTGTTCGTGAAACCGTAAAATCATATCTGCTAATTCTATTTGTTTGTTAATGAAGTGATTTTTTAAAGCAAATCTCTTTTCCAAATGCGACTCGCCATTTTTTGGTGCTTTTATTTATTTATCTTTTTTTTTCTTTTCTTTTTCTTTCCTTTTAAGATAATCCGGCATGGGCGTTCGGGACGTCGGGCGTCGAGCGTCGGGCGTGGCGGGGAGACTGCGGCGGCCGCCCACGAGGCCTTCGCTGGGCGCGGGCGTGACTGGGCATTCCGCGCGAGGCTTTCTCTCCCCTGTCACGGGCGGCGGCAAGTGCTCCCTCGTAAGCTGATTTAGATACAATTGCGCGGATCTGCACGTGTACGGATGCCTTGGTGCGTGTTGCTACATATATCATGATGCGCATGCATGCATATATATATATGTACATTTACATGCATTATATGCAGTATGTATATATATATATATATATATATATATATATATATATATATATATATATATATATATATATATATATATATATATATATATAAGTATGTATGAATACATGCATGTGTGTGTGTGTGTGTATTATTCATATATAAGTATATGTATATGTACAGTATACACACACACACACACACACACACACACACATATATATATATATATATATATATATATATATATATATATATATATATATATATATATATATATATATATATATATCATCATCATCATCATCATCATGGGGGCTGACGCCGACGGGGGTGCATGGCCGCATCCACCCTTCGCTTCCACCTACGAGGATCCCCCATGGCTAGACGCCAGGCAGGGACTCGGCCCACCTCTAGTTCTTCACGGCAGGTTTGGTCGATCTGCCCAAGCCATGACTTCCTCGGTCGTCCCACAGGCCTCCTCCACCCAGGGTTGTCTCTAACAGAGACGACCTGATGGGCAGGATCATCCTGAGGAAAGCGAGCCAGGTGGCCGTATAGCCTGAGTTGGCGATCATGGATTGTGCAGATAACAGGGCTTGTGCCAGTCTCATGGTGCAACCGTTGGTTGGACACATGGTCCCGCCAACAGTACCCCATGATCTGGCGCAAGGACCTATTACAAAAGGCTTCAAGACGAGCCTCCAAGGCACAGGACAATGTCCAGGTTTCGCTACCGTATAGCAAAACTGGCATTATCAGGTCCTTGAAAACCCGTAGCTTGGTCCTTCTGCACAGGTACCGACATCTGCAAATACTCTTGTTGAGAGAGTTCATGACCCCTGCTGCCAGGCCAATCCGTCTGCTGACTTCATGGTCTGACAGCCTAGAGTTATGAACTACACTACCAAGGTATGTAAAGCTCTCTGTGACTTCAATGTCCTCGCTGCAAGCACGTACCGACTGAACAGGTTCTCCTAACAAGTCCCCAAATTCCTGAACCTTGGTCTTGGTCCAGGAGACCTCTAGACCCAGGGGCTTCGCTTCATTGCTAAATGCATCGAGAGCCGCCACTAGGGTTTCCAAAGACTCAGATAGAATGGCAACGTCATCAGCAAAGTCAAGGTCTGTAACCTTGATATTGCCCAGCGTTGCCCCACAATGACTTTGAACAGTAGCTCTGCCCAATATCCAGTCCATGCAAGTGTTGAAAAGAGTTGGTGCAAGGACACAGCCTTGCCTCACTCCTGAACTAACAGGAAAGAAGCTCGACAGGCCCCCACCACACTTTACAGCACTTTCAGTACCAGTATACAGGCTTGCTATTAGTCCAATAATCCTTGTTGGTATTCCTCTCAGCCTCAGGATCTCCCAAAGTGACTCCCGATGCACCATATCGAACGCCTTCTTGAGGTCGATGTAGGCTGCAAGCAGCCCACGCCCGAACTCACGACGGCGCTCTACAATGACTCGAAGCGCGAGGATACAGTCTATTGTGGACTTACCAGGAGTGAATCCGGATTGCTCCAGTCTCTGGTGCCTCAGTAGATGGTCTCTGATACGTCTCAGAAGGATGTGGGCGAGAACCTTGCCTGGTACACTGAGCAGTGTGATACCTCGGTGATTGCTGCAGTCCCAACGGTCCCCCTTCCCCTTCCAGAGAGGGATGACCACACCCCTCAACAGGTCAGGAGGAACGGAACCGGACTGCCAGATGGCAGCCAGGACAGCATGTAACCCCCGTGCCATAGGTTCACCACCAGCCTTTAACAGTTCAGCTGGTATGCCGCAGATACCAGCTGCTTTACCACTCTTCAGCTTGGAAATCGCCCCCCTAACTTCAGTTAGGGAGGGAGGGTCCTCACTGATAGGTGGATCCGGCAGCGGGATCTCGACACTACCCGCATCCAAGTTAACTGTTGGTGGGTCAACCTGGTACAGCTGCTCAAAATACTCAGCCCAACGTCCCTGCACCGCAACAGGATCTGAAACGATCTGACCACTTACTGAGCGAACTGCTGTCACCTGTGAAGAGGGCTTGGAGTTCAGCTTTCTCAGGGCTTGATATGCAGGACGAAGGTCATTTACTAAGAAATGGCCTTCTACCTCCTCTGCAAGACTCCTAATAAGCTGTTCCTTGTCCCTTCTTAACAGGGACCGAGTTCTGCGCACATGAGAACGGTGCAATTCCCGATCCCCTGTCAGACGAGCCGCACGACATGCATCTGTGGCTTCCAGTGTCTCCTGCGAGATGGAATTCTGTACTGCTCTCGGGCATACACCAATCGTACCTTGAGCTGCATCAAGCGTTTCACGCTTAAAGGTATCCCACAGAAGAACAGGGTCTGTCAGACTGCCAAGCACTGCGAAACGATCAGAGATTGCCTCAGCAAACCCGCGGGCACACTCCCCCTCCCTCAGCCTGTCCAAATGAAACACCCTAGGGTGATCATTTGACCGCTGGGGGGTTTTGAAGTGGACCCGAAGGGTAGCCACAACCAATCTATGGTCAGTACCACAGAACTCAGCACTCCTGTACACACTGCAATTCTGAAGGATCCTCCAACGAGTGCTAACAAGTATGTGGTCGATCTCCTTGGCTGCGTTACCCGCATCACTGTACCATGTCCAGCGATGTGGGTCTGGGCACTGGTACCAGGAGCCAGAAATCCTCAATTTCTGGGACCTAGCAAAGTCCCGGAAAAGGAGGCTATTCTCGCTACCGGCATCAGCTCCTGAACCATGGGGACCGACAGACATCTCATAGCCAGCTCGATCACAGCCAGATACCGCATTGCAGTCGCCCAGAACAATGTGAATATCTCGTCGGGGACATCTGTCTACCACAGATGTAAGTTTGGCGTAGAACATCTCTTTCACATCAAGTTTACAAACATCGGTAGGAGCGTACACAGCAATAAGAGACATGAAGCCAAAAGATAGCTTCAATCTCAATACCATTATACGCTCATCAACAGGAGTAACCTCTACTACCGAGGGCTGGAGTCTGCTGGAGATGGCAATGGCTACTCCCTGGAGATGGTGGCCATCGCTGCAGCCCGACCAGTAATAGGTGTAGCCACCTACACCGATCATCCTGACGCAAAGAACGGACGTTCCAAGCCCCCACCCTAACTTCCCGCCTGAGGTTCAGCCTCTGGCAGTCGCTCCGGGTGGATGCCACCTCTGCCACCCCCACCGACGCTGCCCCATATAAAAGGGGGTGGCGGGCTGCGTGCCCCATCATCCACTTGTGGGGTTCCCGAGGGCTTTCTCCCACAAGCTTTACTCTATATATATATATATATATATATATATATATATATATATATATATATATATATATATATATATATATATATAATTTATATATGTATGTATGTTTATAAATAAACATATGCGTATGTGTGTGAGACTCGTAACGTTACAGGGAAAATGACCAATAAAAGGATTATTTTTCTCATTCGTCAACGGGTTGAGTTACACCAACAGACTGTGACAATTACCTCGGAGGTTTTTCACCTAATAAGGATAATGAAATGCTGTGTGTTATCTTTAATTTTGTACTTAGTATGCTTAGAATTTTGCAATGAGAATGATGCGTGATTATTTATCTACGTAGAAGCACAAAGCAGTAGTTCATGAAGTGATGATATCTATATTCATATTATACAAGGGTGACAATGATAATGATAACGCTAACGATATTGTGATAATGAAAATAAAAATTATACTCATATCAATGGTAATAATAATAATAACGATAATGATGTTATTGATAGTAATAATAGTGTTGATAATGATAACTATACATGTTAGACACACACACACAAACACACACACACTCACACGCACGCACGCACACACACACACACACACACACACACACACACACACACACACACACACACACACACACATATATATATATATATATATATATATATATATATATATATATATATATATATATATATATACTCTCGCTAATATACAAAACACACACACACATACAATCCCGCAAACACACTGTTTTACATGCTTTTGTCCTTTCACGCGTGTCTCTGCCTGTACTTGTATTCATTTAACCGTAGCAGAACAAAGACACAGCACTAACAGCAAAAGCACGTGTATGTCAGTTGGAATCTACTCGATCGAGAATCAGTCACGCTTTCTTCCTTTGCCGAGACACGTGTGCATCTTCTAAGACACGTGTGCATCTTCTAAGACACGTGTGCATCTTCTAAGACACGTGAGCATCTTCTAAGACTCGTGTGCATCTTCTAAGACACGTGTGCATCTTCTAAGACACGTGTGCATCTTCTAAGACACGTGTGCATCTTCTAAGACACGTGTGCATCTTCTAAGACTCGTGTGCATCTTCTAAGACACGTGTGCATCTTCTAAGACACGTGTGCATCTTCTAAGACACGTGTGCATCTTCTAAGACTCGTGTGCATCTTCTAAGACACGTGTGCATCTTCTAAGACACGTGTGCATCTTCTAAGACACGTGTGCATCTTCTAAGACACGTGTGCATCTTCTAAGACACGTGTGCAACTTCTAAGACACGTGTGCATCTTCTAAGACACGTGTGCAACTTCTAAGACACGTGTGCATCTTCTAAGACACGTGTGCATCTTCTAAGACACGTGTGCAACTTCTTAGACGCACGTGGTTAGAGACAGGCCTGGGGCGTCTTGCGGGCGTTCTATCGATTCTTGTGCTGTGGAATGCCGGAGGAGAGAATGCCGGAAAACGGAAAGGTGCCGGAGGAATGAATGCCGGAAAATGGGAGGGTGCCGGAGGAATGAATGCCGGAAAATGGGAGGGTGCCGGAGGAATGAAGGCCGGAAAATGGGAGGGTGCCGGAGGAGAGAATGCCGGAAAATAGGAGGGTGCCGGAGGAGAGAATGCCGGAAAATGGGAGGGTGCCGGAGGAGAGAATGCCGGAAAAGGGTGTGCCGGAGGATGGACTGCTACGGGAGAAATCTATGGTATCTGCTCTCGTTCCTCCTCCTTGCTTGCTGTCTAGGTTTTTCTTTATAAACACATACACACTTATATATATATATATATATATATATATATATATATATATATATATATATATATATATATATATATATATATATGTGTGTGTGTGTGTGTGTGTGTGTGTGTGTGTGTGTGTGTGTGTGTGTGTGTGTGTGTGTGTGTGTCTGTGTGTGTGTTTGTGTGTGTGTGTGTATGTATATGTATATATACATGCAGAGAGAGAGAGAGAGGAAAAGGAGAAAAAAAGAAAAAAAAATTAACTAGAGCTACACCAAGACAAAGAACACACAAAGACACTCCACAAACAAACAAAAACACAAGTTAAAGTTAAACCACCCGACAAAAATAATAATAATAATAATAATAATACAAATAAAAAAGTATCTTCCAGATTCAACTTGCGCTTTGGCATCTTATTCCCCGAAGACAAATGCCGTTACGTCCTCCAGACCAACTTGAAAGATCGAATCAGGCGAGCTGAGTGGCTTCCGCAGTCAGTCGCTCGTGGAGTCTCTTTAAGAAACGCCAAAGCTGATTTTCTTTGGGAGCAGATATGAGTGTTTGTTTTCTCTCTGTTCTCTTTAGTTTCTTATCACTAACTTGGTCATGATCACAAATCTAAATTTGGTTTTAGGCTTGTTTCTAGTGATATCCAATTTATTATCAGTATAATTATTATCATTATCATTATTATCATTTTCTTTTTTTGTTATCATTATTATAATTATCATCATTTTCATGTTTGGTTATCATTATCATTATTATTATCCTCATTATCCTAATTTTCATTATCATAATTACCATTATCATAATTACCATTATCATCATTATCATTATTATTATCATTATCATTATTATTTTTCATTATTATCATGTGTTATTATCATTATCATTATTATTATCATCATTATCATCATTGTTATCATTTGTTGCCTTTACCATTATCATCTTCATGAATATTATTACTATTATCATTAATATCATCATTACTGATATTGCCTTTGTTATTATAAATATTCTCATCATAATCCTCTCATCCTATTGTTTGTACTAATCATTACCATTATCATCACTGTCATTATTATAATTGTTATTATTGCTGTTGTTGTTATTGTAATTGGTACTGGTATTGTCAGTTTTATATTATATATTCTTTATTGTTATCTTTATTATGATTATTGTAATTGTCATTATTACTTTCATCTTTCTTATCATCATTATTAATTTTACTATTATTACCGTTATCGGTTTCATTATTATCTCTTTACCTGAAATGAAATCATATTCCGTCTGAGTTCCTTCATGTGCATGCAGTGTGTATCTTAAGCCTGGAATCATTTCATATTATTAATTCATATTATCAGTTATTATTGTTATGAGTATGATTTTTTTTTCACCATTATCAATAGTGATATGATTATCATAATTGTCATTATTGCTGTCAAGATTGATATCATTATCCTCATTACTTTTACAAAAATAATTCTTTTACTTATCAAGTGTGTGCTTATTAATGCCTCGCAGCTTCCTCCCTGAAACCAAGCCCTCTGGGACTGAGGACTTGAAGGTTTACCATTTTGGTGTAAAAGGGGTCGATAATTTATAATAAAATATACTAAAGGACACGTACAAGAATGGCATTCTATGTCACTATTGTTATTATTATCCTTGTTATTATTGTCATTTTTTATGTTATTGTTGATAGTATTAGTGTTATTATAGGCCTATTTAGTAAAATACAGGAAGCTTAGCGCGTTGGCCTTTTCTCAACACTACCAGTCAGACGTCCTTGTTCTTAAAGATTCTGATTACTTGATAAGTGCGCTGCCAGGCGTATGAGAGAATTTGGAACAACTACCGAGAAGGACAGGTATAAACGGTCGAGAGATGGAGAGGAAAGGGGGATAGAGAGAGCGAGAGGTAGCTGGTGATAAGAACTGCACGCAAGTTACTTCATGCAGTTCATATATACTGGACTTTAAAATTAAATACAAACCTAATGATGATTGTACTATTTTTGTATATGAAAGTGCTAAAAATGTATTGCAGATAAAAAGCTGGGTAATTTTCTATATTACGTCCGCATAACCGATATCGACGATTTTGGTATCGTTGGATTCCTCTCACTTTATACAATGCAAATATGTAGGTTTTATTGCGCGGAAACCCCTTGTTAGCGATAAACTTGGCCCCGATATCGGGGGCGACGATGTCGGAGCGGCGGACGTAATATATGAAATTACCCTAATAATATAACCTCACAGTGAAAATAATCATGATTATTCACATGACTTTCCATTGCAGGGGGCTGTGCCCTCTGCGACCCCCCCTGGGGGGGGCTGCCGCCCCCCAACCCCCGCCAAGGAAACAAAACCACCACGTATTCATGGCAGGATAGAGCGCGCACGAACCTAGGATTTTAAAGGTACAAACCTGATTGATTAATGCCGCTAATTAGTAAGGAGGGTGCTCCTTTGCCGCAGAATGTGAAGGAGGTCCAGGCGTGCTGGCTGCCCGCACCTGCCGCAGGCTTTCTCCCGACGGAGGAGGCCGTGGGGGAAGCACATCTCTCGCATTTTTTCCTTGCTAGTTGCAATTTTGCGCAGAAAAACCGTCTCCGAATACGAGCACCCTCCAAACTCGGCCATCGCGGCGGCTATGACTGACTTCTGAACGCAACGGTTATTTCGGTTAGGAATACGGATGTCGTTGTTCCAGAGCACGGGAAACTCGACCTTGAGTCCATCGGTGTAACATCGAGAGAGGCGCAAAACCCGCCGACGAGGGCGGGCCAACCTGTTCTTCCTGATTATACTACAATCGTCTCTATATACAGTGCTGACTATGCCAAGGTTAATATGCTAATTCAGTGGGAATCTTACGAGGTAATTGTAATATTACGCCCGCTGCTCCGACATCGACGACGATTGTGTAAGCTCTAGCCAGCCGGGAATACGTGGTGGAGGTTATGTTGGGGGGTGGCAGCCCCCCTCCCAGGGGGGTCGCAGGGGGCACAGCCCCCTGCAATGGAAAGTTATGTGAATAACCATGGTTATTTTCACAGTGCGTTATATTATTAGTGCTATTTAACCCCGCATTTTCCCTGGAACCTTTCATGCCCTCCCCTGCTATCGGGGCCAAGTTTGTCGCTAACGGGAGGTTTCCGCGCAATAAAAACTATATATTTGCAATGTGGAGAGTGAGAGAAATCCAACGATACCAAAATCGTCGATATCGGTTATACGGACGTAATATAGAAAATTACTAAAAGAAGTTATTAAGCTTCATTATCAAATGATAATACTTAAAGTAAGCATTTAGTTGTTCAAGATTTGGAAATATTTAAAATTTCTTGTTCTATTCTCGTTTTCTGGTTCATAACACATCTTTTATTTAAGCAGAAACCACATAAAATTTTGTAATGATTTATGTATTGGTGATGTAGGTCATTTTTCCGCCCAGGCTGATATGCAATATGTATTACTCTCTAATAATTATGATTATTAATTCAAGACTACCTTCGTAATATGAATTTCGCTGGGTAAATAAGTAAAATTTACCTTAAGTTTGACAAGAAATATATAATTTACAAAGAAGATACGGGAGTATTTAATTGCAATAAATACCAAACTACCAGGATAAGTTGAGAACCTGATACATCACTAAATGTAATGGTACTTATTAACTGATTCTTGCGATCTATTAGGAATTTTTAGTGATGTAAATCTACCTGGAAACACTAGAAATTTAAAGCTTATTAATCAATGTATTACGTAGGACTGAGGTCTTGACGAAAGATATAGGGAACGTATTTCATTTGGTTTAGTACGAAAAATATTTTTAAAAATCTTTAATAAAATGATCTTTTATGGTCTGACCATGGATTGTCTTCATCATCTCAATTCCCTAATGTATAACAAACCTTTCAATTTAAAGAAATATCTCAATTATCAACATTCTTGGTCCGAGGGCTCTAAAATGAAGGGATTGGAGAGGCGGGACCTAAGCCATGGCGTCATACCCGACAACGCGTGTTGGAGAAAAACCGGAGTCGGGATTTTCGTTGCGCTTGTCTTATTACTATTATCATCTTCGAGACAAGCACACTGCACTAAAGTAGTTATACTGCCAATTTATGCGCATTTATTATATACACGACTGCCCGAAGGAATATGTTATGAAAAACTGTAGGATGTAAGTTGCCAACCGTTTCTTAAAATACGGAATATTTGCGGATTTGGAAACTACACGTCCTTTGGTGAACTGACACGGGGCGCACTTTGTTCTATACTTCTGACAATCCGTAAAAGAGTAAATTTCATTTAAAGGATAGTTTATTTCTGAATTAGTGCTCTTGCAGGAAAATTTGGGAAAATTGGGAACCTGACAAATTTCAACAAATCGGCGAGGTAGTTTTCGCAAATCGGTCGTTTCCTCGTGTTTGCATTTTAGTTGCACAGCTGATCTGTTCTTTGGAAAGGAGATGTGTATAGTACGCGTCATTTTCGTAGTACCGATATAATTCACGTTTGTTTATTTCGTCTGAGTGGACAGGCCTATAGACACAGGGTTTGAATATTCCTTTTAAAACCAAATATTTTCATACAGAGACTTTATCAGTTGTGAGCTTTCTAAGGGGATTAGGTCAAGGGTGGGGTGAAGTGTGCCACTTGGCCCGTCTCATATTTTCGTTTCAGGGAGTTGGCAATCCTAGTAGGAGGGGATGGAAAATGGAGGGGGAGAGGGAGGAAGGAAGGAGAAAAGGGAAATAGGGGTTGGGGGACTTAAATAGGAAAATGAAATGAGTTAGGGGAAAGCGAGAAGGGGACGGGAGGAGGGAAGGGGATGAGGGAGCGAAGGTGGGAGAGTAGAGAGATGTTAGGGGGAGGGAGTGAATTTGATAATGATATTGATGGTAATAAAAACAATTATAGTATTAAAGATAATAATGGTAATGATAAAGACAAAATAGTATTTTCAGAATCGTAATATGATGTGTGTGATTCGATAAGATTTAGGTTGCAAATAGGCTGTAAATGATCACCTCACTTTGTACCCAAATAGACCGACTTCAGGTGTTCAGTCACATGGAATATGATTCCAGGAAGAAGATATTTATGTTGCAGCGAATTATTGGAATTTATAGTCTATATCATCTACAATATTATTATTGCTTTTGCCGTTGTATATTATGCAAGTAAAGACTCCTTTTCTCCCTTTACTATATACCGTTAATTAGTGTGTTCTCATCCTGTATTTTTTTCTTTTTCTTTTTTTGTTTTGTTATACATTTTATATTATATTCTGCTTTTGCTGACTTTCATCAATAGAAATTAATCCTGTTGACTAAGGGCTAAAAATAATTTCATATGTTACACGTGGAAGTGATAGCAACACAAATAAGGAA
>NC_091550.1:53059618-53067118 GCF_042767895.1 Penaeus vannamei
TGTGTCTGTGTGTGTGTGGGTGGGTGGGTGTTTGTGTGTCTGTTTGTGGGGGGGGGGTACATAAATAGTCTGACGAGGAACTCTTGATTAGTTCGAAACATTACGTTCTATTTCGTTCATATTGCGACAGTGTATCATCATGAATTGCCAAGCAACATACACTGTATATATTCTGTAAATTACGTACCTAGATAATTGTATATGCATTTTTATATAGATTCAACTCTTTGCTACTTATTGTTCCCAAAGTCAAAGGAGATATGAAAATATTTTATTTATATGAAATATGAAATGTGAAAAGTTAAAATAAAACATTGCATGAAATGTAAGTAAAATTGTGTTTGTTGCCGCATGTCGCTTCATGAAAGTATAAATGAATTCCCTTTTCCTTTTTTTCTTCAGAAAGAAGAGACAGAAATATGCTATGAAAAATGAGAACAAAAATTGAACTGAATTGAAAAAAGAACGAAAAATTAGTAAGAATTCCTTTCCTTTTTATGCTAGAGTTTCTTGCAACAAGCCTCGACGCCAAAGTCAATATAAGACATCTTTTTCCCCTTCTTCTTTTTCTTCTTCTTCTTTTTGCAATACTTTTAAATCAATACGGACAGAATTGCACACTGTAGCTCCTCAATACCGTCATTCGGTATTTCGCAAAGACTTTGAGTACAAGTTACCTGAACCTTCGCATCGCCTCCTGTGTCTCCAGAGAAAACGGGAAGCGAGGGGGGTCTAGCATGTTAAAATTCTTGGCAGGAAATTGGAGGAGAGAAGAAGAGAAAGGAGAGAGAGTGTTGCTCGACGAGACGACGCGCAAGCCATGTTAAACGTCTTGAAGATTCTTTGTTATCTGAGTAGGACGAAGGAGATATTTCTAGCGAGAAGAATTGATTTTTTGAGTGACGTAACATTTCCACTTGCATGTGACGCTTATGCATGGTATTTTATTTCAGTTTTTTTGGTTCATCCGATGCCTACTTGTATAAAAGTCAGTCAGTAAGCTGATTTTAGATGCACTTTATGCTATATAGTTAGTGAAGGTAATGCTTTACTTTATAACCGTCTCAAATCATTGAGATATTTTTTTTTCCTCCTCCAGATCGCATCCTGGGGAAGAAAAAAGTAAATGAAAAGAAAATATTCTCTCTCTCTCTCTCTTTCTCTCTCTCTCTCTCTCTCTCTCTCTCTCTCTCTCTCTCTCTCTCTCTCTCTCTCTCTCTCTCTCTCTCTCTTTCTCTTTCTCTTTCTCTCTCTCTCTCTCTCTCTCTCCTCTCTCTCTCTCTCTCTCTCTCTCTCTCTCTCTCCCTCTCTCTCTCTCTCTCTCTCTCTTCTCTCTCTCTCTCTCTCTCTCTCTCTCCTCTCTCTCTCTCTCTCTCTCTCTCTCCTCTCTCTCTCTCTCCTCTCCTCTCTCTCTCTCTCTCTCTCTCTCTCTCTCTCTCTCTCTCTCTCTCTCTCTCTTCTCTCTCTCTCCCTCTCTCTCTCTCTCTCTCTCTCTCTCTCTCACCTCTCTCTCTCTCTCCTTCTCTCCCTCTCTCTCTCTTCCCCCTCTTCTTCTTCCTTTTGCCATTACCATTCCTTGCGATCCAGTCCCACCATTCCCCTTGCTCTTTATTTACACCCGCCTCTCATTATTCTCCCCTTCCCTCTCCCACTCGTCGCTCTCCCCTCTAGCTCCCCTCTTCCCCCGAGGCGTCCGGATATTGCTCGCAGATGGAAACGCAAAACGAAACATGGAGAAATGTTTCGGTTTTCTTCTCCCCTGGTTTTTTTTTTTTTTTTTTTTTGGGGGGGGGTATGTCAAGTCATGGTGGTATCACATGCTTTGTACTCCCGTATATGCAGAGGTACACACATACACACACACACACACACGCAGACACACACACACACACGCAGACACACACATACACACACACACACACACACACACGCACACACACACACACATACACACACACACACACATTAATTGATCACCCAGCTCAACTATCAAAATGCACAAAAAGTCTACGGTTATACAACCCACATTACACTACACTGGCTTCGTTGATATTCACAGGGCGACCGTGAACTCCTTGAGTGTTTTTATATATCAATGTAAACAAAGCAGTAAGGGCTAGAATTCTTTAAAATATTTATGTATGGTTTCACTGGCATTATACATTACTTCTATCGTTCCGCAAATTAATTCCGCTTGTATGTCGTGTTTTTTGCCGTTTTTTTTTACTGATTTGTCTGTGTTAGAGATGCAGTTAGCCGAGGACATGGGACCGAATGGGTGGCGACTCACATCATAATATTAATGATGATAACATTATAGACGAAAAACAAAATAATGTTCTTGTAAAAATAGAAAAAAATACATATTGCGTATTCTGAAGTGAGAATTCTCAGACGTCAGTATTGGTTTGCGTCCATTAACTGTTCAGGTATTAATGTGTTCAGATATTCTCTTCAGGTATACACAGTCGCAATGTGAACGTTCTCATTTAGGGCTTATAACCAATCCCGTTCACCTTAATAGGAAACCTTAAAGGATTATAACCAATAACGGTACTCTGGCACAAAGCACGCTGAGATTAGCAAAATGGTTCGCTTCTAATCGGGATTGGGGATTAGTCCGGTAGTAGTTCTGTGAAGTCTGTGCCCTAATTTACTTTGTAGTCTATAATGCTTGCGCCGTAAGTTACTTGTTGCAGTTTTACAAAGTTTGGCGTTAATGCATGGGTATATTTTTTTCATATAAAGTTTGTGCCGAAAGTTGATTTACAGTAGTTTAGGTAAAGTTCGCCGTAAGTTAATTTTACAATGGTTTTATAATGCATGTGTTGTAGCGAGAATTATAAGTTTAGATAAAGTTCATCATGAGTTGATTTAAACTGGTCTTTAAAAATCTGAGGGATACTTTTTTCTTTTTTATATACACCAAGTTTCTATAAAGTATTGCCTTGACAATAGATTTTGAACATTTATATCACTTACTGCCAATTTTGCCGTGGGAGATTTATTCCACTGTGTATGACTTACCTGTGTAGAGCTAGAAATAGAAAAATGTGCATATATGTTCAGGATAGTTTTCTCTCTCTAATTAGAAATATATTGCACCATCCACCATGGTAAATCATTAGTATTTTTCAAGCAAATGAAAACATTCTAAGGTCAATATAGATTCTACTGTATCGTGAACATTAAACAATAAACCATACTTCAGTGTAACCGTTATACAGTAAATTTACTGTAAAACAATTACAATATTTTAACGAGACCACTAAACAATAAATCCTAACTTTAATGTCCCTATTCATCATAAAATCCTACTTCACTTTGAGAGCTGACAATCAAATCCCTCTCAGCGTGACCATCCATCACAAAATCCCAATTTCATGGAGCTGTTAAAGAGCAAATCCTATTTCCTAACTTTAAATGAAGTTAAGTATCATTACGTCACTACTGTTGGAATTCCACCAGCTCGGCTCTCCTGAGGAAATCGACCAGAGCCCAATCGAAGGCTTTTGGGCTTATCCTCTCCAAATGGATAATATATATGTGTAAATGTGTGTGTGTGTGTATGTGTGTATGTTTGTGCGTGCGTGCGTGTTTATGCATCTTCAAAGGGTGAGTGGGATGCGAGAGAGAGAGAGAGAGAGAGAGAGAGAGAGAGAGAGATTCTCATATCCTTCAACTAACGTTCTAGATGCATAGACGTATGCACGTTCTCTATCTGTTTATCTATTTCTGTCTATCTATCAATCCCTCTGTCTAGCTATCTATCTCTATTTCTCTGTCTCACTCTCTTTCTCTTTCTTTCTCTCTCTCTCTCTCTCTCTCTCTCTCTCTCTCTCTCTCTCTCTCTCTCTCTCTCTCTCTCCCTCTTCCTCTCCTCCCCTCCCTCAGTCTCCTTCTCCCTTTCCCTCTCCCTCTCCCTCTCGTTCCCTCCCTCTCCATTCTCTCTCTCTCTCTCTCTCTCTCTCTCTCTCTCTCTCTCTCTCTCTCTCTCTCTCTCTCTCTCTCTCTCTCTCTCTCTCTCTCTCTCTCTCTCTCTCTCTCTCTCTCTCCCTCTCTCTCTCTCTCTCCCTCTCTCTCCCTCCCTCCCTCATTCTCCCTCTCCCTTTCCCTCTCCCTCTCCTTCCCTCCCTCTCTCCTCACCCTCACCCTCACCTTCTCCCTCTCCCTCTCCCTTCCTCTCTTTCTCTCTCTCTCTCTCTCTCTCTCTCTCTCTCTCTCTCTCACTCTCCCCTCTCTCTCTCTATCTATCTATCTATCTCTCTACCTCCCCCCCCCTCTCTCTCTCTCTTTCTCTCTCTCTCTCTCTCTCTCTCTCTCTCTCTCTCTCTCTCTCTCTCTCTCTCTCTCTCTCTCTCTCTCTCTCTCTCTCTCTCTCTCTCTCTTTCAGACTTGCGAAAGAACGTGAGGCGCCAACGGAAAACGAGCACGCACTGCCAGCCTGATGTCGGCGCCAGAGAAATTAAGCAATATGGTGACATCTAACGCAGCAATCAATTGGATGGAGTAACGGACAGCCAGTGGGACGACTGTGAACGCAGTAATGAGAGTGTTTTATGAGGTAATGCTACTTGTTCCGTACGTTTGCTGTCCTTCCTGAAATCCCAGGGTGACCAACTGTTCCGATGCTCGAACTGGAAAGGAAAACGGAGATGCCAACCTTACCAGCTACAGGCTTTGTTTTTTTGTTGTTGTTGTTGTTGTTCTTGTTGAAAGAGTTGGCGTTTGGATTGAAGTCGATTTTTTAAGAAACAATTCCGTGATATTTTTTTTTTTTTTAGAATCGCAATATTCATGTCTTTTTATTCTTTCCTTATGGCATTCTCAGAATATCAATTCTTTTTATGTAGCTATATAGATTTTTCAAATGCAACATACATATCGCCGTTGATATTCTGAAAAGTATGATTGATGCTATTTCCTTTTACTGAATTATTTTTTTCTTTCTTTTACATATCTCAAAAGTTTTCTCCATATTCTCTATTACCTTCGCCGGCAACAAAACCCAAGAACCAACAACAATTTTGAATCTCCATTTCTGATTGGCTACCAGGCTGAGACAACATGAAACGCCGTTAAAAGCTGCGCCAATCATCAACTCCCACGCTTCAAAAACCGACCAATCAGCGACGTCGACTCAAATATCCCCTTGGCATTGCGTTTTTCTTTTCTAGAAAGTTATTTAGGGAGTATAGAGCATGTGAAAAAGAGAATTAAGTGTGTTTCAAAGTTGTTGTTGTTTTCAAATTGAATGTTATTTGAATCAAAGTTATTAGGGTGATTTTACTATATGGATGATATCATGTTTACCTTGCAGTGAAATTGAGATCATTAGTGAAACTATTTCAAATGTTTCAGTTTCCGTTAATGCGTGTGATATTTCTTCTGAAAAGAGACACTAATGGAGGGGCATTTGATTCTATATTTGTATATGTTTCCAACTGCTCCTGCTATAGTCTGTCCTCCCTCCCTCCGTTTTAATCTATGTCTGTATTTGACTAATTGATTTCTTCCTCTTACCCTTTCTCTCCCTTTCGCTCTCTCTCTCTATCTATCTATTTATCTATCTATCTCTTACTCCCGCCTCTCTCTCTCTCTCTCTCTCTCTCTCTCTCTCTCTCTCTCTCTCTCTCTCTCTCTCTCTCTCTCTCTCTCTCTCTCTCTCTCTCTCTCTCTCTCTCTCCCTCTCACTCTCCCCTCTCTCTCTCTCTCTCTCCCCTCTCTCTCTCACTCTCCCCTCTCTCTCTCTCACTGTCACCCTCTCTCTGTCAATCTATCTGTCAGTCTATCTATTTATCTATCTCTCTCTCACTTGTCACCCAACGCAGATTTGAAACTGTATCCCTCATATCGCAAATTGAACCTACATGCATCGATGTTTATCAAATAATATGTCATTAACAACAAGATTAAAAACTAAACATATTGACTGGATTTTTTTTTCCTGAAACAGAATTCAAGCTGCATGTACTATCTTTACAGTGTCGATACGAGAACACGATTCAGGGAACTGACCTGAGGCATCTGGTAGTCTGCATATTCTCTCTCTCTCTTTCTTTCTTTCTTTCTTTCTTTCTTTCTTTCTTTCTCTCTCTCTCTCTCTCTCTCTCTCTCTCTCTCTCTCTCTCTCTCTCTCTCTCTCTCTCTCTCTCTCTCTCTCTCTCTCTCTCCTCTCTCTCTCTCTCACTCTCCCTTATCCTTCTTACTCTCCCCTCTCCCACTCTCCCTCTCCCTCTCCCCCTCCCTCTCCCTCCCTCCCTCAGTCTCCCTCTCCCTTTCCCTCTCCCTCTCCTTCTCTTCCCTCCCTCTCCTTCACCCTCACCCTCACCTTCTCCCTCTCCCTCTCTCTGACTCCTTGTTCGTAAAGTTGTAATAAAATTGACCAGAAAGTTATTGCATCTAAGGTTAGCGTAAATAAAGTGACCTGTAGGTAGGCGAGTCTAAAAGTGATCACTGACCACCTTGATTTATTAAGTATTTTTTTTTTTTTTTCATCTGTAACATAAAACATCGATGATGTGTGTGTGTGTGTGTGTGTGTGTGTGTGTGTGTGTGTGTGTGTGTGTGTGTGTGTGTACATATATATGTATATATGCGAGCGTCGCCTCAAGACCCGCCTGTCCACAGCGACGTTTCCCAATCAGATTTCTCTCCGGCATTTCCACTTGAAGGAACCGCTGTCTATTTCCGTCGGTGGCACTTCCTGGGCGTCCTTTTCCCTCTTGTTCTCTTTGGGTTTTCTTCCACTGGCTCATTATCTCCATCGCTATTCCCCTCTCTGCTTCTCTGATTTTCTCTCTCTCTTCCTGTGTTTCTCTCTTTCTCTCTCTCTCTCTCTCTCTGTTTCTATTTCTCTCTCTCTCTCTCTGTTTCTCTTTCTCTCTTTCTTTTTCTCTTTCTCTCTTTCTCTCTTTCTCTCTTTCTCTCTTTCTCTCTCTCTCTCTCTCTCTCTCTCTCTCTCTCCCTCTCTCTCTCTCTCTCTCTCTCTCTCTCTGTCTCTCTCTCTCTCTCTCTGTCTCTCTCTCTCTCTCTCTGCCTGTCTGTCTCTCTCTCTTTCTATCTTTCTGTCTTTCTCTCTATCTCTCTCTCTTTCTCTTTCTCTTTCTCTCTCTCTCTCTCTCTCTCTCTCTCTCTCTCTCTCTCTCTCTCTCTCTCTCTCTCTCTCTCTCTGTCTCTCTCTCTCTCTCTCTCTCTCTCTCTCTACCTTCTCTTATTATGATAACTATTTCACACCACATTTATTGCTTCCTGTCCTTCCCCTCGTATCCCATTCCTTCTCGCCCCTCATTCTTATTTGCATCAAATTCCCATTGTTCTTTCATGTAATAAAAGTACCTGAGAAATAGTATCCAGTCATCCTTTGACCTGTAAACTGATAATTTTGATATATATCCTTCTCCTCCTCCTATTCCTTCTCCTCCTATTGCTCCTCCTCCTTCTCCTCCGCCTCCTCCACCTCCGCCTCCTCCACCTCCGCCTCCTCCACCTCCACATCCA
>NC_091550.1:53072118-53077118 GCF_042767895.1 Penaeus vannamei
CTCCGCCTCCTCCACCTCCGCCTCCTCCACCTCCCACATCCACCTCCTCCTCCTCCTCTCCTTTTCCCCCATCTCCCCTCCTCCTCTTCCTTTTCCTTTTCTCCTTCCTATTCTTTTTTCTGTCCCTCCACCTCCTCCTCCTGTCCTCCTGCTCCCCCTTCTCCCGCTCCTCCTCATCCTTTTCTCCCATTCATATTCATATTCCTTTTCCTATCCCTCCTCTACCTCCTACTCTTCCTCCTTTTTCTCCTTTCATTCCTATTCCTTTTCCTATCCCTCCTCTACCTCCTCCTCTTCCTTCTCCTCCTCCTTCCCCTCCTCCTCCTTTAATTTCGGAGCACCTGAAAAAAAATTAATAAATCATGCTAACGCCACATAGGCACTGGCCGTTGGCTTGTGTCGTGTTCGCAGACATGATTCGCTGGTTTGAGGGTTACTTACTAGTCGTTTGCAGCGGCGGAGGTTGAAGACCACAGGATGTCAGATTTTTCAGCTTTTGGAGAACCTGAAAACCCAAGAAGAACCTGCAAATCAGACTAAAAAAAAAAACAGATTTTAAACCTAGACACATATTTTTTAGACGTAAAAGACCGAATCGCAAAGCTAGACAACAACAGAAGCGCCACAAAAGTTTGACCTAGAGAGGCATAACATCTCTGAAGCCTGCGAACGAACACAAAGCACCAGCGCATCAGGCCACGTCACATTCCCCTGTTTAGAGCATTTTTGCTGTGGTACCATGACGGGAGATTCTCGCCACGAAGAGAGGAGGTACCCCGAGGTAACGACGGGGAATAAGCGTGGCTGGACACAACTCGTACAACGGACAGCTCCCTCAGATCTCCCGATGCTAGAGTACTGTGCAGTAATAAGGAAGTAACACCAACAAATAGCTGCATAAAAGCTAAATAGAATATTGTTGCTGGAACACAATTGCACACAAAGTCTTGGATTCATAGAACATATTAAATGACAGATAAGGATGATTCCCTTCTCAAAATAACTAACAAATAACAAATGGCATTAGCAATCAATATATATATGTATATACATACATATATATAAATATGAATATATATACATATATATGCATATGTATATATAATATAATATATACACATATGCATATACATATACTTGTATATGTGTGTTTGTGTGTGTGTGTGTATTCATATACATATGTGTGTATGTGTGTGTGTGTGTTCTTACCAAGTTGTTCTTGATTAGTTGTATCAATACAAAGAAAGAGCTAAGCTCAGGTGGTCCCGTCTGCTATATATAAATTGTCGTATAACTTTTTAAATTGACATACATTTTTGGCACGAACTACGTTTTGGGGGAGACTGTTTCATGCTTCAGTAGTTCTGTTTGGGAAACTAAATTTTTGACATCTTTATCACCTCTTTTTACTTTGAACTTTTTGTTTTGTCCTCTTTATCTTTCTTGTGTTCAAAATTAAAAAGTCATCTTTATCTATCTTCCCTCTTCCTGTAATACAGTTGAACAGCATAATCATGTCCCCCCTTTTCCTTCTTTCTTCCAAGGTAGTAAGTCCTAATTTCTGCAGTCTATCTTCGTAACTCAGATCTTTTAGAGTAGGTGCCCATCTTGTGGTCGCTCTTTGAACTCTTTCCAGTTTGTCTATATGTGCGTGTGCTTGTGTGTATATATATATATATATATATATATATATATATATATATATATATATATATATATATATATATATATATTTGTCTGTGAGTATATGCTCGCTGTATAAAAAGAACTGAGCCAGTAGACAAGTCAATAATCCCGCGAATCTCCCTTGCACAGATGAGCACACAGCACCCACAAGCAGCGACGCAACAGCCCCAAAGCAAGCGCCATCTCCAAGGACATCAAGGAAACGGCTAAAAGGTTCGTCAAGAAGCCACTGAAGCTTTCATTAGTCGACCCTTATCCCTCTCTGCTCTTAGCGATGGATAATAGGGTTACTCCGCGGGATGGGAGCCAAGTGCCAGCGCGGTGCGTTAAGCTTTGAAAACATTAGTCAAGGGGGATTTAAAGCCCTCGTTTTTAACGGGGGAGACAAAGCTTTGAGATCTGCTTCTTGGTTAGATAAACAAGATGATTTCATCGTTTTTACTTTTGTTTTGTTTTTTCCGTGTATGTAATTTGAGGCAAATGATTCATTTGGGTAAGGCAAAGCTTATGGGGAAGTATATAGCAAGTGACACTGTCATTGGGGAATGAACTATCTATATGTATGCGTCCACACACACGCACACACACACGTGTGTATGTATTTATGTTTGTGTGTGTGTGTATACATATATATATACATACATATGTGTATGTATATGTATAAATATAATTATGCACCCACCCACACCCACACCCACCCACCTACCAACCCCCACACATACACACATATATATATATATGGAATCAGACTGTTAACCTGATGGTCTGACTTTCCCCGCAATGTGTATGTATCTAAATGTTCTATATCATACTATCTAATATACCTTGTTATTGAGAACCTGTGAAAATCGTATGTATTTTTGTATTAGATATCTGTAACACCATGTTCTTTGTCGATATAATATTCATTAAATATTTTATTAGATGTAACTTACCAATGTATTGAATCACAGGTTTGGGCGCTATTGAATAACCGTAAGTGAGTACTACGCAGTGATATCAGGAGAGCGAAGAGAGAGGGAGAGAGAGAGAGAGAGAAAGAGAGAGAGAGAGAGAGAGAGAGAGAGAGAGAGAGAGAGAGAGAGAGAGAGACAGACAGACAGACAGAGAGACAGACAGACAGACAGAGACAGAGAGACAGACAGACAGACAGACAGAGAAACGGCAGACAGACAGACAGAGACAGAGAAAAGGAGGAAGTGAAGAGAGGGAGAAAGTGGAGGAGAAAAAGAAGAAGATGGAAGGGAAGGTAATGGAAAAGAGAGAGAGAAAGAGAGAGAGGAGGGAGAGAAATGTAAACAACCCAAGTGAAAGTCGCCAACAAAAGCCGGCTTAGCTGAGGATCTACAAATCATCCGTGAAGGAAAAGGGGGAGAGGCGGGATGGGGGGAAGGGAGAGAATAAAGGGGGTAAGGAAAGGGAGAGGGTAGAGGAGGTAAGGAGAGGAAGGGAGAGGGAGAGGGGGTGCAGGAGAAGGGAGAAGGGGAGAATAGAGATGGGGAAGCGAGGGGAGAGGAGAGAGGAAGGGAAGAGAGAAAGGGAGAGATTTCAGGGCCCTTCAAGTACTTTACAATAATCGTCTTTGCTGATACTGACAAATCTGCTAGTACCAGATGCTTATTTATATATTGGAAGAGAGAGGGGGAAGGCAGACAGAGACATAGACAGAGAGAGTGAGAGAGAGAGAAAAAAAATACAGGGAAGAGAGAAAGAGATACAGAGAGAGAGAAAAAAATGCAGGGAAGAGAGAAAGAGATACAGAGAGAGAAACAAATAGATATAATGATAGACAGATAGTGAAATAGATAGGGAGAGAGAGTGAGAAGTATCTAGCGCTGGTTTTTACACACCTTGTCTGGGGTTCTTGGTCCCGGCAGACTCCTCTCAACGGCCTGCGAGTGAGCATTGACGTCAACTGCGGCCAAGGTCAGAGCGAAAAGTCCTGACCCGAGACCTGCTGACCGTCTGTCTGTCTGCCTGTGTCTGTCTGTGTGTCTGTCTCTTTGTCTGTCTGTTTCTTTTTCTCTCTCTCTCTCTATATATATATCTGCTTGTTTTTCTGTCTGTCTGTGTATCTATCTCTTTGTCTGTCTGTCTCTTTCTCTCTCTCTCTCTCTCTCTCTCTCTCTCTCTCTCTCTCTATATATATATATATATATATATATATATATATATATACATATATATATATATAAATATATATACTCTCTATATATATATATATATATATATATATATATATATATATACATATATATATATGCTTATTTTTCTGTCTGTCTGTGTATCTATCTCTTTGTCTGTCTGTCTCTTTATTTCTCTACCTATATATCTGCCTATTTTTTCTGTCTGTCTGTGTATCTATCTCTTTGTCTGTCTGTCTCTTTTTTTTTTTCTCTCTCTATATATATGCTTATTTTTCTATCAGTCAGTGTATCTGTTTGTGTCTGTCTGTTTATCTATTTATATGTCTGTCTGTTTATCTATTTGCGTCTGTGTGTTTATCTATCTGTATGTCTATTTGTTTATCTACCTATCTATCGTTTATATGACTGTCTCTATCTATTTACCCATTCCCCTTTTTATTATACACAAGATTTGTCCACTTTATTTTGCTCCCAAACTGTTCCTTTTCCATACGTTAATACCTCTCGACTGCGTGGCCTTGACATGACCATGGTAGCATATCATATCAGTGCCAGCATGGTTTACAAACGAATTGTTCCTGACAAGTATTGATGATGATGATGATGATGATGATGATGATGATGATGATGATGATGATGATGATGATGATGATGATGATGATGATGATGATGATGATGATGACGATGATGATGGTGCTAGTGATTTTGATGTTGATGTGATGATGATAATGATGATGGTGGTGATGGTGATCATGATTATGATGGTGATGATGATGATGATGATTATAATAGCAATAACAATGATAACACATGTAGATATATAAATGAATATTGACATATCCTATTTGTCCTTCATCTTATGCGCTAGATGCATTTATGAGGTTATATTCGCATTGAGTTGGACGTGTTCGCCAGAAGAATATATACATAAATACGGAACGAAAAATAAATAAATAAAAACCGGGGTCAGAAAAGCTGTATGGTTGTCTCTGGCAATGATCGAGGGTGCCATACGCGGTTGCCAACAATCATTTAGTTTCCTTCCCGTGGTAAGGCCGTGGATCGCACAAGTGGATCGGTTAATAATCATTTGTTAATTCTGACACCTTTATTTGAGTTGTCTACATGCGTCTAAGGAGAGAATGAGGAACATATGACACCCGTTTT
>NC_091550.1:53094618-53099618 GCF_042767895.1 Penaeus vannamei
GTTTTGTTTTGTGAAATTTGTTTACACCTATATGATTCTACAAGGGCCATTTTACCAAAGTGTCAATTAGTATTTCTACCTAATCTCACCTGATATCATCTTTCCTCAAAATTTTGGGAAACAGTTTCTTTTTTCTAATACTGTTAATACCATTTCTATTATTATTATTATTATTATTATTATTGCCATTAATTATTAGCATTGATAACACCAGTAAGAAAAAAGAATGAAAATCTTTCCATAATTCAATTTAAAGGGTGCACAGGTGAGATCAGGTAGGACTAGTATTTAACTGCTTAGTATCTAAGCTCTTTTAATAATAAACTAAAATCATAGTAGACATGACATGTCCCTGCTTTTGTGAACAAAAGTTTGGTCCTCTCTGCCTTTCTACAGTGGGAGTTCACACCACGAAGCAGATGGAAGAAATGTGAACACTGAATAAGTGTCTTACTATGAAAAGTATATGGGCTGTGACATGATAAGACAAGGCAGTGGGGTAGAGTCAGAAGTGAAAATGCACTGCTTAACAGACATATGTAGCTACAATACCAGTACTATAATCTTGAAGATCATTTGTTGTAACAAACTTTAGAACTGCAGTACATGATTTTTGCATGTAAGAAACTTCCCTCAGTTCCAAAGTTGATACACATATGTGAACTGTGTTATCTATTGAGCAACGGCAACACTTCCTACAGCAGCTTTGTTAACTCAGGTGATTCAGACTCTCTGGCTGGATAAAGAAGCAAACTTTTGTTCATATTAGTACAATCCACCTGCTGTCTGTGATTAAACATTCTTTACCAGAATGAATAATTTTCATTTGTTGAAATACTTGAATATAGTCCGCAAAGAGGAAATTATATGTATCAAATATGGAGCCTATTTGTTATATATTTCCCTCATATAATATAAAAGTAAAATATATACTCAAGGTTTAGGTAGCTAGCAATAATATCCTACAGGGAATTATAAGAGAAGCACATGTGATTACATAAACATCAACAATTGTAAGAGAATAATGAAAAAAAAGAATTTCTTTCTTTCTTTCTTTTACTTGGAAATAATGATATAATGATGTCTCTTCACTTTGCTAGGTACCAGGATTAGCTGAAAACCGTCCATCAGTCTTGCGTGGAGATAATGTCTTTGTCAAGCTGCCAGGACAAAGGGCAGTCTATGAAGGTTGTGTTCACCAGGTCCTTGAGAGGTCCATCTACTTAGCGTTTAATCCAGAGTAAGTGAGAAATAATGTAATTGATGTAGATTCAGTGGTAGAAGTACAGAACGAAAGATAGGTCTTGTGTGCATCTTGATCATAGTTTAAATGGTACAAACTACTCTTACAAGAGGCTTCATCTATTATCTATCCCTCTCACTTAAAGTAGTAGTATTACATTTCTGATTCTGTTCACTTATCACTGCAATCCAGCCAAGTTTCCTCATTTTTGTTAATGGTTTTAACTTTTCATTTCCAGATTTATGCGCACCTTTGTTGACAGGATGAAAGTCAATGTGGAATTCACCTTCAGCCGCTATCCGCTGAGAGTGTGCCATAGAGCAATAACTCTGACACAGTCACTGTCTCTCAGAAACTTGACCTTCCCCAGAAACACAGCCTCAAGCGCAGCTTCCATCCAAAATATTTTGTGAGTATTTCGGGTTTCTGGCATAGGGAAAGAATGAAATACATGGTAAATATACTGCTGCATTTTTGATTTGTGATCACAAGTTGTTTTTTGTAAATTAATTGTAAATAATTTTGTTTATTAGTTGGTGTAAGTGCTTCATATTCAAAAGGGATTGGTGTGAAGGTTACCTTTTTAATTTTATTTTCATCTTTTTGTAATTGAACATTACACTTATGTAAATATTCCATCAATTGTTTTGAGAGGAGAGTGCTGTGTTGTTTCAAAATCCTGTTGGTTATGTGATTATTGTTATTGTGTCCAGTACAGAGGAAATAATGATTCTACTTGTTCAGTCTTTGTGATATCATTTCACCAGACCAATGCAAAGAACATACCTCCTCTACAGGCCATTTAACCGCAAACTGGAATCCAATGCAGAGCAAATGGAAGCTGTACGTAACATTGTCGCAGGGACCTCAAAGCCTGCCCCATACATTGTGTTTGGTCCCCCTGGCACAGGGAAGACTGTTACCATTGTTGAGGCTATCAAGCAGGTAAGTTAAGGAAAATTACATGATTTATGTCTATTTATTGATGCAAATGAATTGGTGCAAAATATTATTGTTTCTTTTTCAGATTGTTGAGTTTCATAGTCTGTTCTTTGTTATTGTTATTCTTTGGTGTCTCAGAAGGTGAAATATACATTTCTTTCATATGATCTGCGGAAAAAAAAGTGATAATTTTTCTCTTAAGAGTATTTATACTTTATAAAATATTGTAATCATTTGGATATCATTTCATTAAAAAATGTACAGCTACGAGATAATGTTTTTATTTTGTTTTTCCTTTTTCTTTCTTCCTTTCTTTCTTTTATCCAGATTTACAAGTTGCAACCCAGTAGCCGCATAGTGGCGTGTGCACCATCAAATTCTGCATCAGATATTATTGCTATACGTCTCCTGGAACACATCTCAAAACAGCACATGTTGCGTATGCATGCAGAATCACGGATGATGTAAGACCCCTCCCCATCTGTTCAATTTGTGCATTAATATCTTTTGTTAAGAGTAATGAATATCCTCATGAATACTGTATCGCAAGTTTTGATTTTGTACTGATTTTCTTTCTTATTTACTTTCTTTCTTTCTTTCTTTCTTGTTTTTTCTTCTTTTTTCTTGTTTTGTTTTCTTTTTGTTTTTTTCCCTGTGAATGCAACTCCATAATATTATACCTTTGCACACTCCAGATCAACCATTCCGGAAAAATTACGGGACATGTCCAATATCCAAGATGGCAATATTTACACCCCATCGGATGAGAAACTCATGGCGTACAAGATCATAGTTTGCACATTGGTGACAGCTGGGAAGTAAGATAAAGAACTTTTTTATTATTATCGAATTCAAATTCATAGACCATTTTTCTTTTTTTCTTTTTTTTCTACCTTTTTATTTCTATAGCATTTAGGACAAGGGTACTTCAAGTATGGTTTACAGCAATTAAGTATATAAAATGATATTTAGAAAAATATATAAATTTTTTTCTAATGACTTTCTATTGGAAAGTATGAAAGCCAATTATAGTTTTGTTGTTTCCTTTTTATATATTTTTGAAAATTATATCCTTTTCTGTAAATGTTCTTGCATAGTGTCCAATGATAAAAAATTCTTAGAAATCAAAACATGTCACAGTTGGCTTTTAAGAAAGAATGGTAATGCTATTTGGTATCGTGTCTTTAAAGAAAGACAATGATCTTATGCTAATTACAGGGATGCCAGAGAACTGTCTTCACTCTGTTTGCAGTTTTATAGCTTACCATTATATGCTTGTCATTTCAGGATAGCAGGAGCTTCCCTCCCTCAAGGTCACATAACTCATGTGTTTCTAGATGAGTGTGGCCATGCCATGGAGCCTGAAGCCATGTCCGCACTGGCAGGAATTGTAGAGAAGGATGCTCAGGTGGTGTTGACTGGGGACCCTCACCAGTTGGGTCCTGTGATTAGGAACACCCAGTGCTTCACAGGCGATGATAGTCTCTTCCACAGGAATGGCCTAGGTATGGGTGACATATGTGGTGTTGGATAACCTTTATCTTTCTTTCTTTTTCTTTTCTTTTCTTTTCTTTTCTTTTCCATAAGTTTTTGGTAAATGTTTTTATATATTGTATTCAATGATTTCTTTACATATTTTACAGATAAGTCCTATCTGGAAAGGTTGATGGAGATGCCCATGTACAGGGATAGTACAGGCCATTACAACAGGCAGGTTGTGACTAAATTGCTCAACAACTACCGTTCACATGCTTCCATTCTCAAGGAACCTAATGAGATGTTCTATGACTCAGAACTTAAGGTATCGTCCTTTCTTCAACCTTTCTTTTCTTATTAATTTGCAACAGATAGGCATACATTGATTATGAATTTAGAAAAAAAAGATCATATACAATTACATGAGAGACCAAGTTATTGTAACCTACAGTCAAACTCAAAACTTAGACAAGACTCATCTCTCTCAATGCCAATTCAAAGGGGATGATATTGGGAATGGAATGTATTGCTGATGTTCATTTCTCATGTACATCCAAGAGTCAAGGTGTTGCATTAACATTGTGTCTTAGATTTATTTTTATAAGCATGATAGATGTAAGTCAGTGATCATGCCCTCCCAAGATGGTGTTGGGGAGATCAGTTGATATTTATGTAATATGAATTAAATATATTTTGAATATTCATTAAGAAAGATTGTATTCATGGCAGGTTTGTGCAGATCCAGTGTATGTTACAGCTTTCTGTAACTGGGAGTACTTGCCCAAGAAGAACTTCCCAATCATCTTTCACGGCGTAAAAGGAAAAGATGAACGAGAAGGAAATTCACCGAGTTTCTTCAACGCACTTGAGGTAAAGTAAACTTTGTCGGAAGAGAATAGACTTGTGTATTGTTCATTATTTCAAGTAAAGAGACCTTTTTTAAGATTAATTACATATTTTGTTGAAGATTTCATGTTGCTTTTATACAAGATTTTATATATTTATGAGTAAAAGTATATTTTTATTGTCAATTTTCTTATATCATTATTATTGTTGCCATTATTATTGTTATTATGGTTCTTGTTATTATTATTGTTTTTATTATTTACTATTATTAATGTTGTTGGTATTATTTTTATTATTATTTATTGTTATTGTTGTTGATATTATTACTGTTAATATTATTATTATTATTATTATTATTATTATTATTCCTTCTCCTCCTTAACTATTTTCTGTCTTGTATAAGTTTCATGGTTGATCTCTATTAACAGTTAAACAATGTTTTTCTTCAAAAGGATCTGCAAAGCAAAATTCTCATGGAATCTAGTTGCTATTA
>NC_091550.1:53104618-53114618 GCF_042767895.1 Penaeus vannamei
TGACATTTCACATGTTATGCACTTGTGTTTTCTATTCTGCATTCATTACTTACAAGGTTGTTCAATGCCTTTATCATTCTATTCATTTATCTTGTAATGCTTACTGATGCTATTAAAGGTTGTCATTGTTACTATTATGGCCCCTACTAGTTTTCTTAGTCATTGTAATAGCTTTTGCGGTGAGTATTGTCATTTTGATTTACATGATTTTTGCCCTGCATCAAAAACTTGTACGTCATCAAAGCAGTCGTCTGTGTTTCTCTTGAATGGAGAGGTGTTTTTATTATGGAATGGAAGACTTTTAAACGCTACTAGAGATTGGCACTTTTTCCTCTGCTGATCTATTCTTATTCTATCTTTTCTCTTTTTTCTGTCTTGGGAAGGTGGATTTTAATGGATTTTGAAGGAGTGGAATTTCATTGGTTGTTTTTGGGTTTTGCTTCTGTACTGTTCACATCATCATCATTTTTCTTCATATATTCATGATAGCTGTTATTATTATTACCATCGTTATTATTAGTAGTAGTAGTATTGTTTTTGTTACTGTTTTCAGTATTATTACATTGATTATTAGTATTATGAGTGTTATGGCAGAAGTTATTGATTTATATATTTGTACCACTATTAGAATTATGTTTTTGCATTAAACAAGATGAAGATAATGATAATATTATTATTATAATATAGCTGATATTATTATTGATATGGATATTAGTATTTTGAATTTATTTTGTTTTCCTTTTGACAGGCTGTTAGTTATAATTGTACTTTTCATTGCATTTTTGCTTTTTTCAATGACATATATTTTTTTATTAATTAAATGATCTAGGCACTAGGGACCTAGGCATTTACTATTAAGGAACTTAAACTGGAGAACTATTTTATACTGATATTGAAGACTTCTCGTATTATTATTCTGCTTCTTTTTCTTTCCTTTTGCATGAATGATATGTTAATCCTGCATATGCTGGTTGATATGCAAGAGTTATCTTTTGCTTGCCAAAAAAGAAAATTTGAATTAAAAATTTGCAACTTTCCTTCCTTCCTTCCTTTCTTTCTTTCCTTTGGAAAAATATTTAAATGTATTAAACTTTTACTTGCATTTATTTGATAGATGCTGAATGAAGTTTTTGCTATTGATGTTGCATATATGCTAATATGTTTCTTGTTAATATGTGCATCATAGCTGTTATGATGCTGTTGTGGAGGCTCCGATACAAAAAGTATGTTCCTATGGCTAGTCCTTTTATTAAAAGGGTTACAATTGTACAATACCAAAAAAGATGACGGAGTTGAGACAAAACATTTTTTGTCAGTTGTTAATGATAGCTTCTTTGTTTGGCACTGATTGATGTTATTCTCATTTGATTCTACAATACCTTGGAAAGATAACTATGCAAGAATTCTGTTCTATAACATGTGGTATAAGGAAAAAGGATTGCTTTTCTTTTTGAGTGAAAACCTTCTTCCATTATAGTGTACATACTGCAACTTTTCCATATAAAACATATTTTGATAAGTAATGATGACTAGTAAGAAACATCAAACCACTTAGTGCCTTACAGATTATCAGTGTGCTGGAGTTGGTAAATATGCTCAAGATCTGGAGGTGAAGGTGTATGCCATATATTAATGGGTCTGCGGATTTGATTATGGTTTAGTCCACTGGATTTGTATTAACCAAAGGAATCATGATAAAAAAATGTGATTGTTAATCTTAGTATCATGTTAATTTTCAATGGTTAAGTGATAAATGTACTTATGAGTAATATTTTCATTTTCTTTTTTTGTATATTATTTTTTTTGTAAGTATATAAAATGTTTTCAGCAATCTTTGTATTATTGTTTTCCTCGGTGTACAGTTTTCTAATAAAAGGAAAGAAATGTTATTTGAAAATGAATATCTGCCATTTCATAGCAATGGCAGATATCAATTCTTCCATTCTGTTTGTTAGATGAAAAGCATACAAAAATAAAACTGTGCTTCTAAAACATCATAAAATAGAAAATGTACAGACGAATGAACTGAAAAGTGAACTCCAGCCTTCAGGAAATTATTTTTAATTCACTTTTTGTGATAAGGGGCAAAACATTGTATACAGAGTCCTACATTGCATTTGGCACAATAGGTTCTTGGGAAAAGGCTTTCTTTAGCAAAGTCTTTGCTGTTACTGCTTTGCAATAACATGGCCCTTTCTGCCATACTGAGCATTACCAAGGCTTCTAGATAGGCTTGAGGCATTGCTTCTTCTCCCCATTCTTCTGCCTGCATCGCCTGACTTCAGATATGGCACACATACTACTGTTTTGAAGCTTACTAAATCAAGCTGCTCTTCTTGATTGAGGAACTTGTGGATAGCCCATGCTATCCACAAGTATGCATTGAATACACAAATACACAATCATCGTATCTAATACACAATTGAAGAGTGGCCAGTACCACTTCTTTCCCAGCAGAGATGTTACATACCTCCCAGCCAACCAATCATGGTGATCTATGCCTCCCATAATGGGACTAGTTCTGGACATTTGGCTGAGGAACATCGCCTTTTACTTTTATATAACTTTTCAATCTCTGTCCCTTTTTGACAGGCTCAGTGGTATCATAGTTTGTTCCAACACACACTTGTCAGACTATCTAACAAAAAATATTGTGTGAAACATAATCATAGGTTCCTTGTTTCTCCATGATGTGTGTTGGCCGTAAAGGACATTTTCTCAGGTTTATTTTCCTTGAATGTACCTGGGGCTTGATAACCAAGATTCCTAAGATGAACCAACAAATCATACCCAGTGAAGAATTTGACAAAGAAAACAGAGTTAGAACGGAAGACTTTTACAGCCTATAAAAATAGCCTTTGTTCTGAGTAACAAACCGTCATCATCTTCATTCGTAGAACTCTTATCACAATGAAAATCAAAATTGTAACTGTACCTGAGCTGATGGGTTTGCCTCTTATAAACTGCTTTAGTGGGTTATGACCTTAGTACTTCACAGCCAGTTCATCTACAGATATGCATTCCTCAAATATGCTAAACCGCTGAAATACCTTTGATTAGTGACACTAGAGTCCTACTTTTGAACCCTTTCGACAGGTACATTGTCCTTGGCTTTATTATTGAAAAATATACCAATCTTTACACAAGATGACATTGACCCCGAGATCTTCCTCATTTAACCCATGGTGTCTCTCAGAACTATGTGATATCCAGAAAATAGTAGTATCCCAATGAACGTTTTCAGCTCATCAACAGTGAATGTAAAATCACATATTCTGTGACCAGTAGGAGCACATGATTTCATGATATTATCCCAGAGTCCCCAATCGACGCAGTCTCTTAACATGTGAATATATATACATAACTGATATGGGTATTGTAGTATTCTATTTACATGTTAGGATGGTGGCTTGCTTGTAGCTCAATTTAATATGGAAATTAGACCCCAATTGAACTCTGAAGTATACACCAGTGAAACAGATACTGCCTAAGGTTGTCGAAAAAAAATTGTTTTAAATTTATGTATGTTCAAGTTGTTCCATTAGCTATTTTATAAAGAAAGGAATGTTTTATTAAAGGTCCTCAAATGAGGACGCTGGGACACAATGGGTTAATCATGAAAACTATTTTATCATCGTGTAGTTATCTTACTGCTGGACTGTACTGTACATATTTCGATCTTTGGAGGTTACCATTAAAAGTGTTAAAACAAAACAAAAACGTGTATTTGCTTGGCTGGGAACAATCAAATGGCATTGGAATGTTAATGAAAATTTGAATAGAACAGTTCAGATACTTATTTTTTAGAATTTAGAGTTACATATTATTTCAAGGAAATTACAGTTCATCTCTACCCTCCTGTCTCGTGTTCGGAGCCTCGATTTGGCTCTCCGCCCCAGTGTCTGTTTCAACGCGCTTGTCCTCAGACGAAGGCTCTTTAGGGATATCCGAAGCGGTCTCAGACTCGGCACCTTCCTGTTCCTTCGTGGCTTCTTGAGTACCTTCCTTCGTGGCTTCTTGAGTACTTTCCTTCGTGGCTTCTTGAGTACTTTCATTCGTGGCTTCTTGAGTACCTTCCTTCGTGGCTTCTTGAGTACTTTCCTTCGTGGCTTCTTGAGTACCTTCTTTTGTGGCTTCTTGATTGCCTTCGGTTTCCTGAGTATTTTCTTCTGTGATCTCCTCGACCTTCAGGTTCTTGACCTTCTCGCGGTGGAGGATCACGTTCTGCTTCGTGGGCAGTGAGAACCAGAAGTCCCGCGTCTACAGATGATGGACAAGCAAAGAGTTTGAGAAGCAAAGCAAAGAAGGGAAGAGTGGAAATCGTTAGAGTAGAGTATCATATTTCGAATCTTTCACTTCATAAGCGTTTGGATAGAATAGTTAGAACTTCCCACCACGCAACCCACCTCCTGTCGAGTGTCGTTCTCCATAGTAGGGTTCGGGGTGATGGCGAGGTAGCTCAGGTCGCCGTTCTTCATGGGCTCCCACTTGAAGCCCAGGCTGTCGTCAGGCGTTGGGTCTCTGAGGAAGAGAAGGACTTAAATCGCGCTCTCTTCTGTATAGCGGAGTGTTGTACACAGGACACTAGACTAAGAAATGCCATGAATGAGCCTAAGGTCTTTTCGCTTTATTGCTGCATCATATTTGTGAGTTTTTAGTGAAGATGAAACTACTCTAGATAGTTGACACATAGCAACTATCACCTGACATCCCCCTTTACTATACCTTCCTATAGTGCTATATGACCTTAGATGTCTAGCCCATTTATTTTAACCATTAACCATTAGTGAAGATGAAGAATTTATAGATAACCTAATGTTGTTTAGACGTTTCAATATTAGCATACATGTTGACATGTCATTCGTAGGTTTTAAAATGTGCTAGGGGTTACGTTGACAGGTTATATTTAATTCCAAGTGTTATGTATATCGAATGTATTCATGACTTGTTGCATGCCTGTAGCTTAACGTACAGCATTGTGTTGTATGTGCTGTGTCGAGATGTTATGTGTGTTCAGATTGAAGTGATTGACTTTGGTTCTCAAAAAGAGCTTCGAATATAACCGTAGCCATCGCTAAGAACGCCAATCCCCTACCCCGTAAGGGCGAAGTTCGTCCAGAGAGTCGAAAAGATGTCCCTGACTTTAAGGTCGTCCTCGTCCTCCAGCGGGGCAAGCAGCGGACCTCCTTGGAAGAGGTAGAAGAGCTCGTCCCCGTGAGACACCCCTGGAAGGCAACTGTAACTTGTAGGTATTTCATGTCTGAGAAGTAGTCCGTTGTTTGAAATAACTAAACGTCGAGTTAATTAAAAGCATCCTTGGGAAATAATCCATTTTTTCAAATACATTATAACTGATCACTTTTTGTTTTTGTTATTTTCCTTGCTGCAGCCTTTATTCTTTGAACAAAGAAGAGTAAGAACAGTGAGAAGTTTGACCCTCACAATCTCTGCCGAAATCGAGAGAGAAAGAGTCGCCGAGGGACTTTTTCCCGCGGTGCTTCAGCTCGTACCGGAAGACCCTCTTGTTCTTCCGGCCGCAGTTGTGGTCGTGGAGGAGGGAAGTCAGGTCGTGGCAAACGGCGAAATGTCGGTCGCTGAACATCTGAAAAGAGGGAGGTGAAAAGGTCAGTCTTGTTGGCAATGAAGAAATTTGCGGATATTGTGGAAGTATGATTTTTAACACGTTCTCATGTGGAAATACTGCTTTAACCATGCACGCACTTTCCTCCTCCTCCTCTCTCTCTCTCTCTCTCTCTCTCTCTCTCTCTCTCTCTCTCTCTCTCTCTCTCTCTCTCTCTCTCTCTCTCTCTCTCTCTCTCTCTCTCTCTCCCTCTCCCTCTCCCTCTCCCTCTCCCTCTCCTCTCCCTCTCCCTCTCCCTCTCCCTCTCCCTCCTCCCTCCCTCCCTCCCTCCCTCTCCTCCCTCCCTCCCTCCTCCCTCTCTCTCTCTCTCTCTCTCTCTCTCTCTCTCTCTCTCTCTCTCTCTCTCTCTCTCTCTCTCTCTCTCTCTCTCTCTCTCTCTCTCTCCCTCTCTCTCTCTCTCTCCCTCTCTCTCTCTCTCCCTCTCTCTCTCTCTCTCTCTCTCTCTCTCTCCTCTCTCTCTCTCTCTCCCTCTCTCTCTCTCTCCCTCTCTCTCTCCCTCCCTCTCTCTCTCTCCCTCTCTCTCTCTCTCTCCCTCCCTCTCTCTCCTCCCTCCCTCTCCCCTCCCTCCCTCTCCCTCCCTCCCTCTCTCCCCTCTCCTCCCTCCCTCCCTCTCCCCCTCCCTCCCTCTCCCCTCCCTCCCTCTCCCCTCCCTCCCTCTTCCTCCCTCTCCCTTCCCTCCCTCTCCCTCCCCTCCATCTCTCCCTCCTCTCCATCTCTCCCTCCCTCCCTCTCCCCCTCCCTCCCTCTCCCCCTCCCCCCCTCTCCCCATCTCCCTCCATCCCTCCCTCCCCCTCTCTCTCTCTCATTCTCTCTCTCTCTCTCTCTCTCTCTCTCTCTCTCTCTCTCTCTCTCTCTCTCTCTCTCTCTCTCTCTCTCTCTCTCTCTCTCTCTCTCTCTCTCTCTCTCTCACACCAAACACGTACATTTTTGACGTTCTCTGCATCATTTTCATTGAAGTTGATTCCCCCGAGGTAGCGGTCGAAGATGAGCAGCGTCTGGTTCAAGGGGGATATGTCGCCCTCGCTGAACTCGAGGGCCACGGGCGCCGACTCCTCGAAGTTGAAGCGCATGGCGGAGCGAAGGGCCTCGTTGCCGAACGTGGCTGAAGTGCGGAGAGAAGGGAAAGTCATTTCACTTCATAAGGTTGGTTTTCCTATCATTTGCTTGCGACCCTGGAACGGCGGGTGGCGTTATAGTACACCCTTATATTGGTAGAGCGTGTGACGTAATATTACACCCTTATATTGGCAGAGCGAGTGACGTAATATTACACCCTTATAGAGCGAGTGACGTAATACTTCACCCTTATAGAGCGAGTGACGTAATATTACACCCTTATATTGGTAGAGCGAGTGACGTAATATTACACCCTTATATTGGCAGAGCGAGTGACGTAATATTACACCCTTATAGAGCGAGTGACGTAATACTTCACCCTTATAGAGCGAGTGACGTAATATTACACCCTTATATTGGCAGAGCGAGTGACGTAATATTACACCCTTATAGAGCGAGTGACGTAATATTACACCCTTATAGAGCGAGTGACGTAATATTACACCCTTATAGAGCGAGTGACGTAATATTACACCCTTATAGAGCGAGTGACGTAATATTACACCCTTATAGAGCGAGTGACGTAATATTACACCCTTATATTGGTAGAGCGAGTGACGTAATATTACACCCTTATATTGGTAGAGCGAGTGACGTAATATTACACCCTTATATTGGTAGAGCGAGTGACGTAATATTACGTTCAAAGCTCGAGCCTGTAGAATTGAGCCGCTCCCCTTTGCCCGTCCTTCTGGGGTCAAGATCATGGCAATTTTTTTTTTCTTATTATTTTTCACTAGAGGAAATAGAGCAAAAGAATGACTTACGGAGGGCGAATATCGCTCCTTCGTCCTTGGTAATTCCGGAGATAATGTCAATCTTCTTGTGCCTCGACTCCTTCAGCAGCTTCTCAGGATCGTGCGGCAGGAAGGAGCCGTCCACGCGAGGCCCCAGCAGGATCGGGAGCGTGTACCAAATCTGCCACGGCCAAGAAACTCACTACGGGATCACCTTTCTCTGTGTAGGCGTGTATGTGTGTGGGTAGGCATGTGCGTGTGTGGATTAGACGCGTTTTCTAAATAATTTCATTGGGGAAACTGCTGTGTAGGATGTCATTTTATTTTTTTATTTATTTTTTTTTTCGTGCCGAGGAATATATTCAATGGCGGGATCCCAACATGGTTCGGTGTCTAAAACAAATAGATGGTTCTGTGTCGCGCGGATGGAATGAACAGCTGGTTCTGAATCTTACGGGCAAGGGGTTCACTGGCTGTGCAGATTGTATGAGGGATAATGAGTTCTGGAATCGGTAAAGATTTAAAGATTTAGTTTTAATTCCATTTGTTACAATGGATATTCTTTGCTGTGACATACTGTCTGTTTTATTTTGCCCACGAAGGGAGAGAAGACAAGCGCATATAATTCTGTTATGACAGGATTGAACTTCTCTTGTTTATAACAGAGGTTCTTCTTTGGGGTAAGTTTCCCAAGGGGAGTTTAGGCATTTCTAAGGTTATGGGAGCCTTAGGGAATAGTTTATTTAATGTTGGTTTTTTAAGGGTGCGGGTTTAATACTGATTCAGCGGAAGATGCAAAGTATCACCTTTCCTAATTTTCCATCTTTTGTACTTATACAACCACCTTCCTATCCCTCGAAACGCATGGAGTCTTGTAAATTACTCTTAATCCTTAATGATTTACGTTGCGGACTGGTGAGCCCCGTTGCCTCCCAGTCTCGCGGTAAACCATTCTCTCTTTTCAATTCCCTTTAAATATGAAACGGAATCTTATTTAAAGATTTCAAAGCGAATTTATAGGAAGAACAACTTTTTAGAAATGTGGTAGTTTCAAGGTTAAGAACCCCTGATTTAGAATGTGTTGTTATGCGGAAATCTTACAGCAGTCATACTGGATGGACCCATAAGTATGGAGAGTACTTTTGTGCATCCACGCTTAGGAAAGGAGAAACTGGCAACTCACCCCAAACTCGAGTATTCCGTTTCTCTAAAACTTCTTTCATTCGTATCAGCTGACATTTCATTTCTATTTTGCATCTGCTTTGCATACTAAAATGTCTACAATATTCTTATTATTTTCACTTAATTTTCCTGCCTTAAAAATCACTATTTTTTTCTCCCTCAAACTCCAAAGTCTGAGATGCGCCAAGTTTTCTTTTCCTGAAATTGGACGCACACTAAACATCAGCTTTGGTTTTCTATTCTATTTCGCCTTATTCTTCCTACTTCCCTTAATTCTAGGGTTTTGAATGTTTAATTTTGTTAGTTCATTGGACGTCCATGGATATGTCACAATAGACATTATCTTCAAAGTTATACTGATAATGGTATTTCAACTACCGATTCTGTATCCCTGAAATCAGCACCTATGAACATGGTTGACTTACTGATATTCTCCAGTCACACAATAACCTCTAAACGAATAAAGAAGCAAAAAACATCATTAATTCAAAGAGAGAAAACTCACGAAGAAATGAGAGTGCATGGAGCCCAGCTTAAGGGCGTCGACCTCCTGGAGACAACGTATCATCTCTTCGTTTCCTTGGTCAGTCGTGCAGTTGAAGAACATGGCAGTATACTTAGCAACCTCGAGGTGAGCCCCGCCCAGCGACCAAGGGCAAAGGGCAGACCCGGATTGCAGGATCACTCGCTTGAACAACCCTAAGGAGAGATTTGGTGGTTAGAGTGCGTTGTTCAGGGTAGGGGAACTGCGGGTGTTCGTTGGCTGCCTTTATGGTTGGGATTCTATTGGATTCTTTCTCTTTGTTGTGAATTATTTCTCTTTCTCTTTTTCTTTCTCTGTATCTCATATTCTGTCTTGTCGCCCCTTCTCTCTATCTATCTATCTTTGTCTATCTCCCTCTCTCCCTCTCCTCCCTCTCCCTCTCCTTCTCCCTCTCCTCCCTCTCCCTCTTCCTGTCCTTCTCCCTCTCCTTCTCCCTCTTTTCTCCCTCTCCTTCTCCTCCTCCTCCCTCTCCCTCTCTCCAATGAACAAGACCCACGTCTCACCCAGCACGTAAGGCGACAGCATGAGTATGTGAGAGGACCCCGCGCCAGCGCTTTCGCCGAAGAGGGTCACTTCCAGGGGGTCGCCGCCGAAGTGGTGGATGTTGTCTTGGACCCAGCGGAGGGCGAGCACCTGATCCTTGAGGCCCTGGTTGCCGGGAGCCACGTCGTCCTCGGTGGAGAGGAAGCCTTGGGAAGGGACGAGTGGGATTGGAAATAAGCTAAAAGAAGAAATATATATTTACGACGCTAAGCTCAGTGGAGGAAAAATGGCAAGGAC
>NC_091550.1:53122118-53127118 GCF_042767895.1 Penaeus vannamei
CGGACACCGCGAGAGGGTTAGCGTCTTCCATCTTTTAGTTTTCAGGAGGCGCGGGGTTATTCACCTTATTTTCGTTTTCTTTTATTTTATTACTATTCAATCTTTTCTCTTTTTTAAGAGCTTGACCTTTTGCAATACGTTCTAATCTCAAGTATGTATATGTTGAAATACAAGAGAAGCTGCAATGATCTGTATGATATGTTAAACTTGGAAATGTTACTATTCCCCACTATCTTTGACGTAATCTTGGCTATTTTCTTCAAAAGAAAAACAAGAAAAAGGGCGGGAGATTTTCTAGGGCGGATGGGTATGTTGACCAATTATATTTTTCATGTGGCTTCATAGTTTTGAGCAGAATTTGTTTCGTCATAGTGTGCTTGTGTTTTGAATGAGCATACAGTAGTTGTTATCGGCCGGTTTGTTAAAATTGTGCCAGGCCCGACCTAACAGACTTTCATTAAACAGACATGCACATACACAGAAATATATGCATTTCTATCAGTTTAGACGTGAATATCTACTGTACAGATAGAAAAATAAATGTATATTTGATAGATCATTAGATATGCATTCATTTCTGTGTGTATAGATGTCTGTTTATACGGATATTCATTGGGTCGGGCCTGACACAATTTTAACAAACCGGCTGTATATCTTTAAGGGAGATTAAGCCATAATGAACCGTGTCCATGTTGACAAATGTAGAAAAGGTATGAATGAGACTGGATATCTTCACAATATAAGAGATGTATTTGACCGGTTTCGATTACGTAATGTATTTCTGACGAAGACGTAATCGAAACCGGTCAAATACATCTCTTGTATTGTGAAGATATCCAGTCTCATTCATACCTTTTCTACATTAAGCCATAAGTTAGCAATCCACATGCCTAAGAGTTAAATGAATAGATAAAAGAATAAATGAATAGGAATCATGCAGTAAATGAATTTAAAAAAACGGAGTAGCAAATGGAGGAAAGCTAAAGCAAGTCAAGGACAAAGCAGTAAATGCTGCATTTGCCAAAGGAACATTATCATCCCGTCAAAATTCAGGCAATGGTATATCTATCATCTGTGTCTTTGTCGTGCATCTGTATTTTAGCTTGTTATGACAAACTGATATACATATAAATAGTTTAGATATGATAAACAAAAGCTAAAAATAGCAATAGATTATCGAAATATAATCTATATTGTCATATATATTTCATCATCAAACGGAAAAGCTATAGAGGGTCTCTCAAAGGACCAAGCTCCTGGGCCGTTACACCTGAGGGGAGAACGTGCAGTCAAGGAGTCTTCGGTGACTTTTAGACACATCCAATACATTAGACACTTTTATACGGATGGAATGAAGTCACAGAAAACACCAGTGATCTGAAACTTGTAAGAGTAAGAATCGGGAATCAGGTTGGAGAATTGACACATTGCTGAGACTTTGTTATCCAAACACTCTTTCATCTGGCAAATAAAAGTTTGTATTCTGGCAAAATTAGATCAGCCAGTTCAGGTCATGCAACCTGTACGAACACCAGGTTAAATGTAGAAAACCTTCGGGAACTTCCAAAACCAATAACAACTCAACAAAACCCTATGTATAAGAATTATGTAGTGCAAAGCATCATGCTGTATGGTGATATTTCAACTGAAGCACCTGGGTATAGATAGAAGGAATGGAGAAACTATTGCTGGTTTTCCTTTTCATTTAAAAATGGCACAGAATAAACAAATCACAACATTGGCCTTTGATGCAGGTCAACACAAAAAACAAGAGTAATTGATTATGAATCACTAATTGATGAGCAACTCTTCCTTAACATAGTCTACCCTTCACTATCACAGAAAACGTAAATTACGATACTGTCCCCTGTTCAAAGAAAATAATGATATTTTTAATTTATTTATTTATTTATTATCATTTTATTCTTATTTTTATTTTTTACTTTCTAATAACTTTAAAAACTTCTTATCACCTCCTCATGGAACACCATAATCACACTCGATTAGGGTGATCCATGACCCAATGAATTTTCTTAAATACAAACATGCAAATACGTAGAAATAAATAAATATTTGTCGATGTATCTGATAGATATACCTTTAACTATCATTTTGCCCGGTTGATATGCATGTCTAGACTGATAAATATGCATTTATTTCTTTATCTATGCATGTCACGTATACGAATATTCTTTGGGTCGGGCCTCGCACATCTTTAACAAACCGGCCGATTGTCACTAATGTTCTCCACAACGCGTATCGGTGAAGTGTTCGTTATTTCGTCTTGTCAGCAGTGGACAGCGAATCCACCGTATATACGCCACAACAACACGCAATGGCATCTCCATTTCTCCACTTGACAAGGCCCTCCACTCCACCGGCCGCCCCTCCACGCAGTCAGCCTCTGTCAGCCAAATCCTGTCACTCTAAAGGCGCTGTCACACTAGCACTTTTCCCGTCAATTTTTTGACAATTTTATTTAACATAAATATAAACATTCTCGAACATAGCTCTTGCTCTGACTATGCTTGGCTGTAAAAGTTGACGGAAAGGTTTTCAGACTGAAACGATCATTATCGTCTGACTGGAAAATCGACAATTCGCTCAAAAATGGACAAAGTTTCAGAAAATTGTCAAAAAATTGACGGAAAAAGTGCTAGTGTGACAGCACCTTTAAACGACCCTCCTCTCTCAGCTGCAGCAGGGGGGGGGGGGTCCGTGCATCTCTCCTCTTCCTTGCTTTCCTCTCCCTCCGTTCGCGTTGCTCGTTCTCGCATGCGGTGCGAAGGTCGGAAGCTGTGGCTGGAGTACTCTTTTGTTTCATTATATATCCATATCTGTTTATCTATATATGTATATACATACATGTATATCTCCCCCCCTCTCTCTCTCTCTCTCTGTCTCTCTGTCTCTCTGTCTCTCTGTCTCTCTCTCTCTCTCTCTCTCTCTCTCTCTCTCTCTCTCTCTCTCTCTCTGATCGGGATCCAGGAATTCTTGTTTGTTCGTTAACAGGATAACTCAAAAAGTAATAAACAGATTTTTATGAATTAGCCCAATTTGGATGCCATTCAATTCTGATAGCGATCCAGATCCAGGTATTTTTGTTTGTTCATTGGTTGTATGGTTAGCAGAATAACACAAAAAATATGAACAGATTTTTTTTTCTAGCGTCTGCCATAGCCCAACCAAGATGCCATTGATTCTGTTGTTGATCTAGGATTTTTTTGTTCGTTGGTTGTCAGGATAATTAAAAAAGTCATGAACATAATTTTTTCCCCAGAAGTGTGTTTTAGCCTTACTTAGATGCAATGAAACTTTGGTGGTGATCCGGATCCAGGAATCTTTGTGAGTTCGTTGGTTAGTTGGTTAGCAGGATAACTCAAAAAGTTATGAGCAGATTTTTATTAATATTTTCCTATATGTGTGTCTTAACTTGGATGCAAGGAAATTTTGGTGGTGATCCTGATCATGATCCGGACCCTGCGCAGGATAACTCAAAGTTATGAACAGATTTTTAATGAAATATTTAACCAGAGGTGTGCCATAGTCCAACTTAGATTCCATTAATTTGAGTGGTGATTCGGATCCAGGGATTTTAAATGTAACTCTTCAAGTGTAATTTTTTTTTATCATTATTGCATCAGTGACCCCATTACCTTGGCGGAGGTATGCGGTCTCTGAGCGATTGTTGTAATAATTTTTAGACTCATTTTATGACATTTTGGTTTGATTTCCGTGTAGCTATTTGTTCGTTGTGACTTTATGCTCTAAATCCATTGCACTGTAAGACGTTAATATCACACAAACAGAACAGCTTTCAGAAATGGTATCGTAATTATTCTTTCATTTTATACCTTAATTTTCCCTTGATGTTTGATTTTATCTTCATTCATCTGCCTTTTCTTCATTTTCTTTCTGTCTTTTAATTATTATCTACTATCTTCACCCTCCTCCTTCTCTTATCTCTTCGTCTCCACAAGCGGTCTGCTTCAAGACTTAATACAAGGTTATCTGCTCCTTGATAAAAGACGTTATCAGCCTCTCGATCATTAATAATTAGGGAATTCTCCTTTCATTTGCAGTAAATCTATTTGTCTCTTACCTGTCTGTCATTTTTATTCTGAATTCTTAATGCAAATCTGCAATCTCTACTATTCGTGCGTATGTACTATTTAACATAACGACTCACATACATCCATACATACAAATGCAAATTTTCTCTCATCAACATTGCAACAGACACAGATTCACACCCATAGCCACATAAAACCACTTGCACCACATAAAATCATAAATCCATACACTCATATGTACACAACACCCCCTTTCACACAAGCAGACATTCCTACATAATAAAGACATACATGCGGCTACCACGTCACCCCCCCCCCCCAACATGCCTACCAACCCCCGGTCCCCCATCTAGAACCATCTCTTAATGAAGATATTCATTCTCATTCATACCTTCATACCTTTTCTGCATTTGGTGTGGTCATTGGTGCTACGGAAGGACGAGGCACCCCCCCCCCCCAACATGCCTATCAACCCCCGGTCCCCCATCTAGAACCTTCTCTTAATGAAGATATTCATTCTCATTCATACCTTTTCTGCATTTGGTGTTTGGATGACACTGCCCATCAGGTCGTCTCTGTTCGAGACAACCCTGGGTGGAGGAGGCCTTTGGGACGACCGAGGAAGTCATGGCTTGGGCAGATCGACCAAACCTGCCGTGAAGAACTAGAGATGGGCCGAGTCCCTGCCTGGCGTCTAGCCATGAGGGATCCTCGTAGGTGGAAGCGAAGGGTGGATGCGGCTATGCGCCCCCGTCGGCGTCAGCCCCCATGATGATGATGATGATGACGCAAGCACAACCTACTTTCTTTCCAGACTGTAAGTATTCATCAGTGTAGCGTTCGTATGCAGCTGTTCTGTTTCAAATTTACGAGGTCGGTGAAACAATGAAAGTTGGTGTAGTTTACCCGTAGAGTATTTATATATAT
>NC_091550.1:53137118-53139618 GCF_042767895.1 Penaeus vannamei
ACATATATGTCCAGTGTGTGTGTGTGTGTCTGTCTGTGCGTGTGTATGTGTGTGTGTGTGTGTGTGTGTGTGTGTGTGTGTGTGTGTGTGTGTGTGTGTGTGTGTGTGACTCCAGAAAATCACAAACCCACTCCACGCATGAATAGATGCGTGGTTATGTACTTATTATGAATTCTTCATAGATAGAAGGTACAAGTTGATAATGATAACACTTGCTGGACACTGAACAGGCAAGGTTAGCAAGTCCCCCAGCCCTCAGGTCGCGCCTCCAATCAGCGCTCAGCATTCCACGGCGAGCCACGCCCCTCCAGACAGCCGAAACCACGCCCCCATGAGAGGAGATAATGACAAGGTAAGACTTTACCCCCTTCTCCTGCCCCCTCCCCCCCTCCCCACACGCATTGTCCTTGCATGGGCCAAGGGTATTGCAAGCGACTTCAAAAAAACATCTTATCTCGAGTGCTTTTGGAAGGAACTGCATGGGCGGAGCTTGAATATGGGATAACTACTACTAGCGCTTTTGGTTTATTTTTTGGTTTCTAAATGATATGCATTTTCTATTCCCATTTGTTCAAACACTCGCACATACAGAGGTACACGCATACACGCTCTCTCTCTCTCTCTCTCTCTCTCTCTCTCTCTCTCTCTCTCTCTCTCTCACTCTCTCTCTCTCTCTCTCTCTCTCTCTCTCTCTCTCTCTCTCTCACTCACTCACTTTCTCTACCTGCCTACTTACCTACTTACCTAACCACCTATCTGTTTCTGTTACACAAATAAACAAACAAACACTCTTACTGTGAGATGACACTGCCTTTTGCTCATCCGCTGAACTATATCAAGGTTGTGAACTCGAGACTACTAAATGCAAATATTCGTTAATTGGTCATCAATGCAGTATATATTCAGTCCATGGAGCTTGGCTGTGATATACCCTTCCTACGCCAAGCTCTGTGAACAATTTTAATCCTTCCATTAGACTGTTTTTAGTCAATATGCTCACAACGACTTGAGATGGTCCCATAATCTATATTAGATACATCTCACATCTTCAAGAATTCAAGAAATAATGTTTATAAGTGCTTCAAAATCATAAAGAGAGTGAGAGGGACCTGGACTCGGCGCATACACAGGGGTTGTAATATTGTAATACGAACTGAGTATTGGTACGTACACCCACTACCAACTGCGCGTGGGTAATGGTCTGCTGAATAACAAAAGGTTTAACACGTGCGTCGGTTTGCGTCAAAGTTATTCGTGTGTTTGAATTTGTGTTTGTGATTTGGCTTTCTCATGCTGGTGTGTGTGTGTGTGTGTGTGTGTTGAGAAAGAGAGAGACTAGATAATTCTGAATGACCAGTTACCGAATAAGCTTTTCATCCCCGCTCGGTAACCCTTTTGTTCTCTCCCCCTCTTCCTATTCCCTCCATTCCTTCAGCGTCCTCTCTCTCTCTCCCTCCCGCCAGAACCAGAAGGGCAAGGTCAGCTTCAGCGCGAGCGAGGACGTCAACCCAAGGTACAACATCGCGGCCAAGAAGGAGGTGGTGGACGTCGAACTCCTGCCCCTGAAAAAGGAGGACTTCGAGGACGTCCCCCTGGGCGACGCCGCGAGGGACAAGAAGGGGGAGGGGAAGGAGGACCAGGAAGGACCCGACGCCAGGGAGGACTACGACGAAGATGAAGATGACGAAGACGAAGAGGAAGAGGAGGATCAAGGGAAGTGGGGAGGGAGGAATAAAATGGCGAATGGAGACGAAGGCCCTATCGAGGACGAGGACGTGCAAGCAGCTAAGGATAACGTGGCTCTCGAGGAGCAGGGGGAGGAGGAAGGGGAGCAGCACCTGAAAGCAATGGCGAAGGACCTCCAGGCGAAGCAACTCCTGAAGCAAGAATACTGGAAGTCCCCCGAGGGCGCGAAACTAGGGGAGAAAAACCGCAACCTGGAGGAGAAGAGACCGTTCGCCTTCAACGACCTCGAGGCGAACGTCTGGAAAGGAGAAGACGACCTCATGGGACTCAAGGGGAAGGTCGAGGACTTGAGGACCAACGACCTGAAGGAAGACGCCGGTGCTATCGAGGACGACCTCAAGCTGCGTAGGAGGAGAGTGAAGGAAGTGTGCAAGAAGTATAACCTGGGTCCTCTGGCCAAACCCGGGTCTCGTCCGAGCATCAAGCACCCGCCCACTCCCAACTACGACGTATTCTACTTCGACAGGTAAAACGTTTGAGAGGAGTATATCGGTGGATAAGATAACAGTTAAATACTAAGTATACGAATACGAGATGGAGCATATAGATACATAATGAATAGTTGCTAATAATGATAATAATAATAAACAAAAAAAGCACCGTCAGATAATGAATAGCCGCTAGATACCAGAATATGTTCTTGTTAAAGATAATAATGATTAAAAGCCTTTTTCTCTCAGTTAATGAATATCTGCCAAATACAAGAATATATACATGGCAAAAAAACAATTAAAAACCTCTCAGATAGTAAATA
>NC_091550.1:53144618-53189618 GCF_042767895.1 Penaeus vannamei
TGCAGTGTGGAATTCTCGATCTCTACTGTAATCATAGTACCGATTAAGTCACTACATTGTCTTATGCAAAGAATGCCCCCTGCAACCCTCCTCTGGGGGGGGTGGGCAGCTGCAAGAAATGTTCCTTTGTAGCCACTGACAGAGTAGGAGCACTACTTCCGCCGATTCGTTTTGGTTTTCTGCCAATGGCTGCAGAACCACTGACCACTTTTTAATCATTCAGGGTAAATTGCACAGTTTGCAGAGCACTTGAGTGGGTAGTACTCTGTGATCACGCAATAATTTCAGGCTAGCCTCTTCATTTTCTAAATGATTTTTAATAACCTAGTATGGTTTAATGCGACACCCTCCACACATAGGCCATGGCAAAACTAATTTGAAAATTGAATTTCATAGCTTCTATTTTAGTTAATGTTCATTCATTGATAGTTTTCTTGTGCCATGTTTCCCCATTGGCTATTAAATTAACCGCCAAACAATTGGCCAATGATATTGTGACACAGGCCAGGACATCACAGGTGAGATAACAGGAACAGAACGGGTACGAGAGAACCCCCACATTCACAGTGGAGAATTTGGACAGTATTCCCACAGCTGTCATGTGAATCTCACCTCCTTTTAATATTATTTTTATTTATTTTGATAATTAAATAACTTTGTTATTATTCTTATGCGAGATAAGTTTATTTAATGAAAAGTGATCATTAATTATATATCTTCCAAGGCTCTTAGGTTAGTATGGATTGATTCTTTGGTGACGCCTTTTTCCAATAATACCAATGATATTATCCTGATCTGAGGAAGATGCAAAGTACTCCAGGGAAATTACAAGGTTAAAAGATATGCTTTTAAAAATGATTAATTGTGGTAATATCAAGCAAGATGAATAGACCTATCAACTGTATCTATAACTTCCAAAAGGCAAGATGAAGCAGGACCAAGTGATCTTAATGTTTAAGGTTGCAGTCAGGATCATTGTGGAGCTGTTGTCTGTGTATTTTATCAAGTTCTGTTGGTTTTATTTTCCCAAGTGTGCATTATATCACCCTGCTATTAGATGAAGAATACGTATAAGCTGTCCATCATAACTGATATTGTTGGTTTTAAGGATAATGAACTTAAAGTAGGTTTACAGAGCATGTGAATACGACTAATATGAATAAATATTTTTGCAGAAGTATTATGTTGGAATTTCTGCCGGAAGTGCTAATTGAAGAAAAACCTCCTGAAGTGCATCTGAAGGTGGCAAACACCCTCTCAGTATAAACTTACAGATTCAGGGACTTTTATCCTCCCAAATGATCCATTAGTGGCATTGTCAAATATGCGGTTTCAGTTGATACCAGTAAGCTGGGAAGTACTGAGGATATTACTCTAAGATGGCAATTATTCCATTTCATTTGTGTTGTTTTTGAATTCAATTAGTTTGAAATTATGTTTTTGTTTTATTTCCTCTTTGTAGTTCCTTGATTTAGACTGTAGATAAATGGAGTTTAAAACCTGTAAGAATGTTTGAAAAGAAGCTAGATAAAAGAAAGTCATTCTAATTGCTGAGGATCATCTTGGATTTACGTAGGCATTTTATATTTTTTGTTTTTTAGCATATTCAGTTTTACATTTGTTGTTATAATTATTTTAACATTTATTTGGGGAACATCTATGACATAAGTATGATTTATGCAATCCCTTGATATTAAATGTGAATGCTGTCTACAACACCTGCTCAGATTGTTGGTAGAAATTACATTTGGTAGCTTTAACCCATTAACACGGGGTAAAAAAAATTGGCTAGTAGCCATTAATGCAGGATTGTTGGCACAGATTGACAGTTTCTCCAGATTGCGCCCATCTCATTCAGTAGTTTGCAGCAACATTACACACCTAAATATGTTGATATCATTAAAAAAATAATGATAATAAAAAAATTTAAAAATAAATAAATATATTGGAAGGACTATCTTCACTTTAGGTGCTATTGCCCAAAAGTTTCACTATAGAAATGATGCCACTACTATCAGAAAAAGACAAGCTCTGTCCAATGAGCTTATGGTGCGTGAGTGGTCCACGACAGCTATGGAATGTGTGTACATGCCACCTGGCGGGAAGTGGTTAATTATCGTCACCTAACAAAACAAAGATTGAATAGATTTGATTCCAGATTGAGCTCTTCTGTTTTACTATAAAGACTTTAAAATTTAAAACTGCTGTATATCTGCTCTGATTGTTGTCTGCTCAGTGCTGGTCTAAATATTGTTTGAAATTCATTTATGATGTCTTTAGCATTTTTAAGAAATGATGTGCTAAGCTTAGTAGATGCAAAGGGAAATGATATATGAAAATACACACATATATATAGGCTATGTTTTGAGCTTCCTTGGTAATTTTTGGCTTTCAGGAACTCATCTATAGTTAATTTAATTTTACTTTGATGTAAATTGTGGTGTGTTACTAAAGATATTTGCAGTACAAACTAAATATCTGTGGTCAGTAGCCTATAGCGTATAGCAACATATTTTTTTCAGTATTCAGCCTACTCAAGGTATATTGTACCCAGGATGCTTTCATCTTTGATAGAATGTGTGTAATGTGGTAGCAAATGCAGTAATTATTATAAATTAAGGATTGAATCTCACTAATTTGGTATTAGACTTTCATGGATTAGACAATGATTTAGATCTATCATTAATTTACATGACTGACACTCCATTTTTTAGTTTGATTCTACTACTACAGACTTATAGTAATTAATGAAGATATTTTCCTTTTATTGTTTTTTTTCCATAATGATACTCCAAACAACATTGCATGGACAGTAGAGACATCATTTTTACTTTATATGCCAAAAGCTTTGTTATTTTGAAAATCCACTAATTTGGGACTTGTTGAGAGTTTACTTATACATACAATACTTTTATATCTCTTCTAATCTATACTTCTTGTTTCTTGAGATATGCTCTTGCAATTGGATACTAAAATTTGTGCAAACAAGGTCACTCCATATAATAAAATGTATGCTATGAAATGAAAGCTCCTTTTTAGTATAGATAAAATAGTTTAACTTGGCACATGGGCTAAATGTAACCACACAAACTGCTCACAAAAAGGAATATTGATTTAGAATCTGTATTTTAAGAAATTGTGTTTTGCCGTATAGAAATGGCTGGTAGTGATTGAAAAAGGACTTGACATTGTGGTTATTAATAAGTAATTGACATCATTTGGGGTTGGTTGTGTGAAGAAAGTAGAGAGTTTAAGATGTGCCCATAATATTATAGAAAGAAATATTGCTTTATTTTCTTTTATACTTTGCAAAGAAGAGATTTTTATTTTATTTTCTCTTGAATGAACAAGCTTTATAAGATTTCAGAAGAGTTCCGTCTCATAAGGGAACAGAGACAACTGCACAATTAATGATAAGATAAGGAATGACTATCTGGGTACAATTTTTTTGCATTATCATAAAGTTACATTATATATTTCATAATGTGAAAGGTGAATGACACTTCTGTGGGTTGAAATGGAGATGGTGAATCATTATAGCGCATTAGAATTTGGACATTTTTCTCTTTTTTGGTAGGTCTGTGTTCTCCTGTATGTTGCTTATCAATCTTGCATATGTTTTCCTGCTCTGAAAGAATGTCTCTGCAATCTTACTGTATAACATTCAATGATACTGTTAGTATTTATAACTCATTTAGGACGTATTTTGAAATATTGTATGCTATACCTTAAAATACCCTTCTTTTGCTCATTTTTAACCCAATAATTGAGGTATAAGTAAATATGGATAATGGCCATGAATGTAGGGTTGTTGTTCTGCATTAGTATTTTCTGTTTTTTTATAGGCCTGTTTGGTATTTCAAGCGCAATTTTTAGCACCTGATAACTTGTAGCTGTAGCTTATAACTAAAGTTTTAAAAAATGAATGTTTCCCTTCACTCTAGGTGCTCTATCCTAATGTGATGCCAAACAAATAGTATTGCTGCTATCAGAGAAAGACGAGCTGATGGTGCGCAGTAGGTCATTTTGAGATACATCTGTGACATTGCATGATTTCATACTGTCTATATGCAAAGGGATAAGGGAAAAATAAAGATTATAATAGTTTGTACAAATTTTGGGGTAGAAAAGATATGTTGCAACTACTCCTTTAGCTCCTTATATAGTCATTATGTGGTTACATAGTCGAAGCTTAGAGAAGTGAATGTAGCAATGAGGACAATCTCTGTGATCCAGTATATAAACCAAAGTATAAGGATGAAAACACACACACACACTCATATGTCATATGATAGTTCATTTGGGTATCGCACTACATCCAAAACCTGTCTCCTGATCCGAGGTGAGATACTGTAGCCGACCCCCACAACCTGCAGCGCGGCATACTTCCCCCAGGTTGGGTCCAGGTCCACAGCCTGTCCTCTCGCCCTCACCATCAGCAGCTTCTCGAAGACACATACCGAGACCTGATTGGTTGACACCGGACACCTCACAGCTTGCCCATTGGACTGCAGGCTCCCCTCGTTCCTGGGTAGCTGGCACAGCTCAGCTCCACTTAAGCTCCAGCTCCCGGGCCGAGTTCAGCACTCACGAACCTTTACCTGAGCAAGACACAGCAGTAAGCAACTAGGCCTACCCAGGCCTCAGCCGTCAGGGGAACCGCCCCGGCTCTCCCTGTCGATCTTCAGCACTCAGCCATACCTGTGGGCTCTGACACCTACACCCAAAAGCTCCTTAAAGAGATGATTGACACCAGCCCATGGCAGATGCAAATCTATTGCCATAATGCACTGATAGTCTCTGCCCACTCCAGTAACTTGATGGGAATTGTCGTGATTGATGGCTTGCTGTTTTGGATGTTTTTTTTCAACTGGTACACAGTATTTTGGAATATGATATAGATATCTTTTGATATTGTATGATGGGTTGCACTGTGTTATAAATACCCAATATGAATATGAATATGCAGTGAAATAACCAAGATAGAGGAAATGTATCTGGAAACTTGATAAATGCTTTCCACCTACTCAATTCCTGTAGTGCAAGAGGTGTTGCGTAGACTGTAACTGGCAGAAAAGACAGCTATACATGCATACACATACACATACATACACCTACTTCTCACCACATATTGCTAGCCAGGGTAAAAAGGAAAATTCAAAACTATTATATTCTTGTGTCTGATGAAGTTTTTTTTTTTAAAGTTCATATTTAATTATGTAACTATTAATTACTATTTATTAATAATTTAGTCTTACTCTACAGCGATGGCAGCCACAAGATGCATGGGATGTTTGGTCTTGCGTCATGTTCCTGTCTTCAGATCTCATGGACGACTAGCCATATCTCGCGGAGTTCATCAGGCAAATGTTGTTTGTCCATTCATGTTAGGTAAGATTTACTTATAATGCAAAGACGTTATTTGTAGCAAATGTTTTATCCATGACTTGTCCAAGTATAGTATGCCTACCTTTTTTCATCCCACATACACTTGTAAGGCCTGTCATTTGAGGAAATTAGTGTGCATGTTGTACATTCTACATAACTATCATTTACTCTCAACAAATTTGTACAGATTAGTGAATGTCCATGAAAGTGTTCATAGAGCTATTTAATCTTTATTTATTACAAAAATAAAATGGAGAACTTTGATGTTAACATTACAAAAATTCTATTGAAAGTTTTATTGCTCTCATAAAATGTAATTAGTAACAACAGGACAAATCCAGGAATTTCAAATGATTATAAAGAGTATAATAAAGTTTTTATTACCTTTCTGGCCTGGCCTATGCACACCATCTAAGGAATTGGGTGAAGCAGACCTAAGCCTTATTTACCCTAATTCGGCTTTTTTTCAGACAAGGAAAATCTCTATTCTTCAAAATTTGTTAAGTGATATAGATAAAAAATGTTGCGAAACAAGCCTGGAAGCTTCTTCGAAAGTTTTGTGAGCAATATTCCTGTTGTTTATAAATACATTTACAGACTGAAGTGTGCATGCTCCTGTGATAGGAAGTACAAGACAAGAAAAGATTGTAGAATGCACAAAATAAACAAAAAATTGACCTTTTGTGATAGGTCCAAAGTGTACTTACATTCTATTCACCAAACCTTGATTCATTCCCATTTGTACTTTGCGCCACACACATACCATCACTTGTATGAACATTACATGCATTCTTGTATAATTTACTGAGCATTGTTTCTGATTTTATGCTACTAAGGAATGGTCTGTATTTTTTCCTCCTCTTCCTCCTCCTCCTCCTCCTCTTCTTCTTCTACTTCTTCTTCTTCTTCTTCTTCTTCTTCTTCTTCTTCTTCTTCTTCTTCTTCTTCTTCTTCTTCTTCTTCTTCTTCTTCTTCTTCTCCTCCTCCTCCTCCTCCTCCTCCTCCTCCTCCTCCTCCTCCTCCTCCTCCTCCTCCTCCTCCTCCTCCTCCTCCTCCTCCTTTTCCTTCTTCTCCTTCTTCTCCTTCTGCTCCTTCTTCTCCTTCTCCTTCTCCTTCTCTTATGCAGACTTCCACAATTTCACTATATTTTTTAATATTCCAGGTAAACGATGGTTTTCAAGTAAAGGATGGATACTGCCAGAAGGCTACGATACAGGAATAACCATTTACAATAGTGCAGTTAAAGAAAAGGTAAATAAAGTATATATATGTGCTTAGCTCTGAAAGTTTGACTTTGGTTAAACTGTTGCAGATGTAAATCCCCATTTCCACAGTTTTTTTTAATTTTAGTAGTATTTTGATGGTATTTTGTATCATAGTGATTTAGAACAAGATTTTGAGAATATAATTGTAAGGTACTGTATTTGATTTGTGAGACTGATTCCTGCCTCCCTTCTCAGGTCCCATTAAAGACTCTGCAGCCAGGTCTCCTAACGTGGTATTCTTGCGGCCCAACTGTGTATGATTCGGCACATATTGGTCATGCCTTGTGAGTAAGAATGTTATATTCTATATTCAGCCATTGTTGCTTGAAAAAATGTACTTTCCACTGCAGTTTTCTTTTGTGAATTTTGTTTGCACATAGATGGCCAATTAGTAGGTCTGCCTGGCCTTACCTGTTTCTTCTTTCCTCTTCTTTTTTATTTTATTATTATTATTATTTTTTTTTTTTTCTATTGATATTGATGTTGTTATGATTATGATTGACATCATGATTATAATACTACTATTAACAATACTAATAGCACTGAGAAATTCAAAACAAATCTTTCTATAAGTCAAGGAAAAAGAGAAACAGGCATGTAGGACAGGTAGGACATTTGCGGCTATCCCCTGACTGTTAACTAGCTTCTGATTGGTCACTGTAAAATTTACGCAAAGATCATGTGCAAAACATAGGGGTGCATCAGCTGAAATTCAGGCATCTGCCCATTTCCCCTGGCTAGTTCCACTTCTCAGATGTGTGCAGCCCAACTGTCCTATGTATTTTCCATATGTAGCCTAGGCCTAGGCCTAGAGAAGGCAGGGCTATATCTCTTTCCTGGGGCACCGTACCTAGCTTTATGACTGAAGGGGGGGCTTGAGTCCCTTTCATTCTATGGCCCTGGAGGGACACTCCAGTGATTCTGCAAGAGGGGGGGGGGGAGAACTAACCCCATGATCACATAGAAATGGGCCAAATCTTTGTTCCCCCCCTCCCTGAAAATATTTCTTGTGGCTCCAGTTTCCTTCCATCATAGGCCTATGCTGTATCTAGAAACTACTGTAAACCTAAGCCAAGTAGGGCTAGAGGCCTAATGCTCCCTGATCCTGGGAATGCCTGGTGCCAGTGCCAGTGGTGGAGATCTCAGCACCTTGATAGTCATAGGTGTGGTCTACTTGTACCCCTGGCCCTGCACCATGCATTATGCTACATGTGCTGAGGCCTCCCAAGAACTATATACAGTCATGTACATTTCATGTCCACATTCTGAGACCAGCAATGCTACTTTTCGAAATATAGTTGTTAACCCTACAAAACTTTTGGTTTCCCTGATTTTCCAACTACTTATGGGTATGTGTGGCTTATCTCCCAGTGAATCCATATGAATTCTGGAATGACTATTCGAGACATGAATTAGAATGAGGCAAATTCAAAATCCAGAGTACCAACCCTTCCGTAACATAAGGTTCTGTTCGATATTGAATGTTTTGACACCCCTCCTTATGATAGATTTTTGTGTAGCTGTACATTGGCTGTCACAACCATAGCCTAAATAATGATGAGCATGCTTCAAAGTCCAACTCAAAAGCAACGGTTCACGAAAAAACAATGGGCAGCAATGTTTACAACATGATCTCACTGTACTATTTTTAGTGACCAGTCAGAAGCCAGGTGATGGTCAGGGGCTAGCTGCAAGTTAGGTAGGACTAGTATTTGATTTGTTAGTGATTAAGCACACATGGAGCTGTAAACACATTTGATAAACAAAAAATCACAGTGGATATTGTTTATATTTTTGCCATCCCAGCATAATTGGGTCAAGTATTCAGTGAAAACCAATTTAGCAGGAAAAAAAAAAGTAATATTAATGTTGATGATAAACATGCTCTTTTAGACCTCATTTGGTTTTCTGACTAATCTTTCCAAAAATTTTTTTTACAGGGCATATGTGAAATTTGACATCATAAGGAGAATTTTGACGAAGATGTTTGACCTTAATGTTGTGATGCTCCTCGGGGTAACAGACATTGATGACAAAATAATCAGACGGGCCCAGGATGTAAGTGTTAAGCTCTTTTAATTTTTCCACAAATAGTGACTCGGTACTCAGTACATGATAAGTTGTTTACATGTCTTTATGATTATTTGTGAGAAAGTCTTCAGTACACTATACGAAAATTCAGAGTTAAAGGAATTTGTATTCCTTATAAAGATAATGCACTTCCTATGACATGCTTGAGTTGATGCTGTCTGCCTTTATCACTTTTCTAGAATTATTGCATCTTTGGTAAATGTAAATCATGTAATAAACCAAGTACATTTTACACACAGGTACTTGATAGCACTGATAGTTCATGTAAATATCATGATTCATTTTTTTTGAGTTGTAAAGCTTTGATATTGACTATGCAATAGTAAAGTTACACCCTGTTGTATTGGAATTTTGAGAATTACCAAAAGATACAAAATATTGCTGTCTTTTAATGTATGTTTATATATTGATACAACTCAGTACTCAATGCATGATGAGTTGTTTACACTGTCGTTATAATTTTTTGTGAGAAAGTCTTCTATACACTACATGAAAATTCAGGGTTAAAGGAATTTTTTTCCATGTAAAGATAATGCTTGAGTTTACATTATCTGCCTTTATCACTTTTCTAGACCTATTGTGCCTTTGGTAAATGTAAATAACGCAATGAACCAAGTGCATTTTACACTGTTGTACTCGATAGCACTGATAGTTCATGTAAATTTCTTGATACACTCTTTTTGAGTTCGAAAGCTTTGGTATTGATTATGTAATAGTTGAGTTACACCCTGATGTATGGGAATTTTGAGATTTACCAAAAGATACAAATTATTACTATTACTATATCTTTTATTGTATGTTCAAACCATTCTCTGTTTCACTTTTTTAACTCTAAGCTTGCAGCATTCTAAGTGGTCTCAGTAGATTAATGATGTGCCCAGTCTTTATCAGAAGATATTTTAGGAGACAGCAAATACCCATGCATGTTCCTCAATTAACCCATTCTCTGTTTGCTCTCTGTAGCTAGGTGTGGACTTCAGAGGTATCACCAAATACTACGAGGAAGAGTTTTTCACTGATATGGATAAGCTAAGAGTCATGAGGCCCACCGTAGCACCAAGAGTAACGGAACATATACCGCACATTATTAGCTTTATTGAGAAAGTCATAGAGAAGAAACTTGCTTATAGTGTAAGTGATGGTGAGTGTAGGCATTGCTAACTTTCTAACTTTTAGAGAAGTGTGTATATTACGTTTTTCACATGTGGATGTATCTTTATAAAAAAATTCTTGGGTGTAGTGATAGTCGCTTCTTGATATATGAAAGTGAATTTGAGAAGAGCGGTTGTGATAATTGCTGAAAAAAGCCTTTCATCCCTCTACACATTTGTACCGTGTTTACCATTTGTACAGTATATTTGTACCACCCACAGGTTCAGTATACTTTGATACAGTAGCTTATGGCAAGTATGGAAAAATGGTGCCACTTCCAAAAATAACAGATCTTCCAAAAGACAGCCTGAAGAAAAATGCACGTGATTTTGCCCTGTGGAAAGGTGTCAAACCAGGAGAGCCTTTTTGGGACTCCCCTTGGGGTCATGGCAGACCAGGGTGGCACATTGAATGTTCAGCAATGGCGAGGTAAAACGGAATACCATGTTTTGGGAAAACCTGTTTTGCATTCTGAATCTTTATACAACTGGTTCTTATATATGTGTGCATAAAGTCTTTCATGACTTTTAGACAGCTACATGTATCTAAGTATATTGAATAGTGATTCCCCCCCCCTTTTTTTATTTTTGCAGTCATATCCTTGGCTCACAAATAGACCTCCATTCTGGTGGTATCGACCTGCTTTTTCCTCACCACGAAAATGAGGAAGCCCAGTGCTGTGCATACCACACCTGTGATCAGTGGTGTAACTATTGGATACATGCAGGTAAGGAATAGCCATGCTGAAAGTTGCAAAGGATACATTTCATAAAATCATAATGATAGGTATAAAGAACCACTAAAATTGGAAATTTCTCTGCTATTGAAGGATATATTTATGTCTTGCATCAAGTGAGCTGGTGTCAGAATTTCACAAGAAATTGAAACATAAAGGAAAATTATAATTTCCTTCCAAAATTAGGTGTGTAAAGGTTTTGAAATTCTGCTCAGACATAATAACAGGTACTGAATTTGCCATTTTCAGGTCATTTGCACACTAAAGGGGCAGAGAAAATGTCCAAGTCTCTTTATAACACTATAAGTGTTAGTGAATTACTCGAACAGCATTCTGTCAACTCGTTCAGACTCTTCTGCCTACTGTCACACTACCGTAATAGTAAGTATCAGTTATTTTGTGGATAGGTATGAGTTACTGTTGCCTGGACAGTAGAAGTGACAGCTTTGTGTTTGTTTAAGATTATACCGGGCAACTGTTATGTATGTGCAGTGGATGTAGGTATTTGTATATTTGTGTGTGTGTGTGTCCATGTGTATGTGGTGTGTGTGTATGTCCATGTGTGTGTGGCGTGTGTGTATGTCCATATGTGTGTGGCGTGTGTGTATGTCCATATGTGTGTGTGTGTGTGTGTGTTCATGTGTGTGTGTGTGTGTGTGTGTGTGTGTGTGTGTATGTGTGTGTGTGTGTGTGTGTGTGTGTGTGTGTGTGTGTTCATGTGTGTGTGTGTGTGTGTGTGTGTTCATGTGTGTGTGTGTGTGTGTGCGTGTGTGTGTGTGTGTGTGTGTGTGTGTGTGTGTGTGTGTGTGTGTGTGTGTGTGTGTGTGTGTGTGTGTGTGTGTGCATGTCTCTCCATGTGTGTGTGTCCATGTGTGTGTGTCTCCATGTGTATGTGTGTCCATGTGTGAGTGGCATTTGTGTGTGTGTGTGGTGTGTGTGGGTGTGTGGGCATATGTGTGCTGTTTTGTTTTTTGTTTTTATGCATTAGCAAGATGCAGGAAATTTATAAGGATATCAAAAGTAATGCTGCTTAAGAGATTAAAGAAAAAGGTGAAGATAACATGCAAGAAAATAATCTTTAAACATGTTTTTATAATTATGACTAACAATTGTCACCTAATATCTTCTCATAGAGGTCGACTACACACCAACTTCAATGGCCCAGGCTAACGCTCATCTTCGTAGGATACGAGCATTCCTTCAAGACGCCTATGCCTATATTAACGGGCAGCTCAAATGCGGACCTCTTGATGAAGTAGGGCTTAAAAAGGTATGAAATCTTTTTGATTTTTAAGTTTTTATTTTTTATATATTTATTTATTTTTATTCTAATTTATTTTATATTTTATTTATTCATTTACTTGTTTTTATTTATTATTTATCTTATTTGATTTAATTTATTTATTCATTTATTTTTGTCCCTATCCAGGTCATTGGACGAGAGTGTTACCTTATGGAAATAGATTAATTTAACTAAAAGTGCATAGAAAGTTATAGATTGCAATATATAAACTTTTGAACAATACAATATATATTTTACAGTCTGTGTACTGTAAAATTCAGGCTGATTAACTGTAAGCACCTTCATAAAAGACCAAGAGACAGAATAGGGTATAGTAATTTCAGTGACATGTCGAGTTGACTTAGGTCTGGGGTAACTTAGAAAAAGAATATATCTGAATGCTTTTCATATCATGAAAAAAAGATTATTTCTTATTATTGTATATGATATACTGTGTGGGGTTCAGCAGAGGTTTAGTTGTTCAAAAATGTTGGATTCATTTTTTTTTTTATAAGGGGTGGTTCGAAATTTTCAACATTTTCATGAGCGTACAAAGCGTACACTAGGAAGGGAGGTTAAATTCACTCACACACTTTTTAAATTCTATGGAAATGTCGGTCAGATTGTATCAAGTGCTCAGTATCTGTGGCTGAATACTGCTTTCCCGATCTAACCTCGCCTTTATGACATGTATTCGTGTTTTTATAGATTCATTCATGTTGAAAGTTTGTATATTTAATTAGTATTTTAAAAGCTATAGCTCAAGAAAAGTACAATAGTATAGCCTATAAATTTTAGAATAATCATGTCACAGTCCCAAGTATTATTTTTTTATGGATAAGAAATGGAAATATGTATATTGAACCATAAAGGGACTTGACTTTAGCGATTTCATCTCTTTACTCTTTTATTTTTACCTATTGGAGATCTTAAACTTAAGAGTTGTTTTTAGAATAGTCAGTTAATTTCACCCTTTGTGTTATCGCTGTCCAACCTCTTTTGCATTAAGGAAGAAAGAAAGAAAATCAAACGTTCTTTTCTTTGTTCATATATTTTTTTTTTTCATGAAAGAGAGAAAAAAGAAAGTGCTGCATGGAATGTCACTATATTTGTGAAGACTATTAAGAATTTTAGATTGATGTCCAGTAAAATTTTTGATGACATTTATTGTAATTGCAAATTTTTTTTTCACAGAAATTAGCAGAAACAAGAGCAAAGGTTAAGAAGTCTTTAGCAGACGATATGGATACAGTGAGAGCCTTTGATGCTGTCCTAGAACTCATTGCTCTGGGAAATAAGGAACTGCAAACAAAGCCTCAGGTAGTGCGGAGTTCTTACAAGTGATTGTTGTCTTTAAAGAGGTCATTTGTTATTCATATTTGTGTATAAAAAAGTGAACACCAAATCTGTCATTGAGACATGGAGTTAGAAGCTGATAATCAGAGAGAACGTACCTTTGTATGTATTTGTGTATGTTTGTTTCTTTCTGTATGAACACGTAAGTGATTGTCAGTCAACTTTTCCATTTCTGTCTGTCAGTCAGTCAGTGTTGCTCTTCTCTCTTCCTGTTTTTCCTTTGCCATTTAATCTGACAAAAAAAAGTTTACCTCGTAAAATGGTTTATTACATGATAAAGATTGTTAGAGAAGACTCCTTTTAACCAAGGAGACACATTCCGTGGAATGAGGATATTCAATACTGCCACTACATTTTGCAGAGTATGAGCATAGCCAGGAGTGCAGGAACCATGGTCTCGATCTGTAGCTACATTCACTACCTAATGGAGGATGTCTTTAGCATTACCTTCCCAAGTGTGGTAAGTTAAGAAAGTTACAGATCAGGAAAGGATTTATTTGGCTCAGAATTATAGCATTACTTTTTTCATGCAAAAATATAACAAACTTGATTTAGGGAAAGAATGAGCATTTTCAATTTGAATTTTGTGTCGGCCAACTGTTTGAGAAAACCCAGGAATGCTGTTTTGTTTTGGAAAGGAACATGTTTGAAATCTCATTACTTATATAATGCACCTAAAAGAATTTTCATTGGCTTGAAGGAATTGGGTTTATTTATTTTTTTCAGCATGATGCCGCCAGTCTTTCCCTAGAGTCAGGGGGACGGTTAGCAGGTGTAATGAATTCTGTCGTCTCGCTGAGACATCAAGTACGAAGCTATGCTCTGCTTCAGGATGAGAATTCAGCAAAGGTTAGTCTGAGAAATATGGTTTAGAAGTTACGGGTAGATGTTGATGAGATAATGGGGGTGGGGGAAGGAAATGAAGAGGGTGAGGTCTAAGGGTATAGTTCTTTAAAAATTTTAGGGTGGTCGGACATGGAAGACCTGTGGACAATGTTAGCAAAATCCCTTGCAGGTTACCACTAGATTCCAGTTTCAGTAACTGTCATTTACTTTTTAACATTTTGAGCCTGTTGATTAGAATTGGTAAGCAGGTGGTACCCTTCCTGGCCCACTTTATCTCCTTCCCAAGGATCTACCACTATTTGAAAAAAGGGTCATAGGAATTTTTTCATATAATTTGGGGCTAAAGTGGTGCTCTAGTTATTGTGCCCGAGTAACTACAAGATTTTTTTGCCTAGGATATATTGCCGTTTGTGTCCAGAGGGACAGGCTGATAGCGCGGATATGGCTGTTATGACTGATTTATACAAACATACAGTGCCTATTCTTGTACAAACGAATAACAAATTCTTGCAAACCATAAGTTGTTTTTTAGAGTGAATGGAAAGGTAGCACAAAGAAATTTTTTTTTTTAATGATGTTGCCCTTTTGAGCATTTCAATGTATTTTACTGTCAGAAATTTTGTATAATCATTTCCATAATCTAGGCAATATTTATGTACAATATATATGAAAAAGATGTCCTTTTAAATTACTATTTACCTGTAACTCTGCATTGTTCGGTGGGTTTCATTCTTTCTCCATATAGAAGCAGCAGGTTATTTTGTATTTTCACTCAAATTAGACTCAACTCGTAAACTACTTATTTAAATCTAAGAAACAAGATATGCTATAAGGTAATAACCCTCTGGAACAGTGTAGTATGTCATTGCTTTCATTATGATTCTCAGTAGAGAAGTAGCAACTTGTTGACTGAAGATAGTAAAATGTATGCACTCTCCTCGATTGGTCATGCCAGTAGATTAGCCAGGGAAAGTTTGTAATGTTTTTGTAATCAGTGTCATACAGTGTGTTATTGCCATCAAATCAAAAGACAAATATGGACATTGGAAAGTAGCAAAAAAGCTAACTTTGCAGTCTTGTCACAGCTCATGAGTGTTCGCGCATGCCGGCCTATGCGCCACACACCCGGGACATTGGCTACCTACGTAACCCGCTGCCTTTATTTTCATCACTGTGATTTCCATGACACACCGGATCCAACAGGTTAATACTTATGAACCTCCCAATACCTAGCTCGTTGCTGTCATGGGGGGGAGCTTAGGAGATGGAGACTGAGGCTGAAAGTGGGGGATCAGCCAAACCTTGGGCCTCAGCCCTCACCTCAACTAATTTTACTAGGTCTTTTCTTCTCCCCCTTTCCTCCTCTTCTTCATCCCTTTCTTCTGTCCCATTCTTAAGGTATGAGAGCCGTGCTAAAAGGATGAAAGGATGAAAGGATTGTCCTACCATATTGACCCCTTCCTCATTAATATTAGAAATGTTGGCATTTTGGCTACCCAGCCAAACACTTTTGCTCCACAGCCCACTGCCCTCTATGTGCCCAACTTGGTCATGACCGTTCAAATTGCCCTGCACAGGCACGTGACATGAAGCGCGATGACAAGGTTTTTCTCTCTCAGCTTATTCCAAAACACTCCTTTGCTCTGCTCCCCCCCCCTCTCTTCATAATATGTTTCTGCATCTCTCTCAGTATCTTTTCCCTATACCCTGGACCATCCTACCTCTACTTGCCCAATGCCCCAGTGAAATTCCTTTTCCAGACCAAATCCAAATACTTCAATCTCTACCACTTACCCAATACCTACCCCTCCTCCTCATTTTACTTGTTGTGCAAGACAACCTAAATGTTCCTCTCCACCCTCTCCTACCACATCCTCTCCTACACCTTCTTCTTCTTCTGGTCCTCAGATATCTATCCCCTCTTCTCCTCACAAGAAAACCTTTGTTTCTCAGTCCTCTACACCCAACTCCCCTCCAGAAACTCTTAAAGACATCCAAAACTTCCCAAACATGACCCAAGGGAACATTCCGCTCCCTCATCCACCCTCCAATCCCTTTGTTCCTACTCCTCCTACATTTAAAGCATTTGCCGATATCCATCCTCCTCCTCCTCAAGTTCCCCCCAACCCCCTTCCTCATATACCTTCCCAACATACCCCATCCTCTATACCACTCCCACCTGAATGCTCACAGGAATCCCTTCTGTCGTAACGATGTCCTTTTCCTGACCCTTCCCCTCCAGACTTTCTTCCTGATACATCACCACCTTCCCAAGTTCCCTTTTCTCATCCCCTGAATGCTTCTCCTCCTACCTCTCCAACAGCCACCTCTGTTTTCCTTGAACAATCCCCTATTCCTTCCCCAGTGACTGATACACTGCAATTCACTCAGTTGCCCTACCCCCTTAACCCTCCCCTTTCCACTAATCTCTGCTCTACTTCACTTGCTCCCCACTTTTTCCTTTTCACTACCATACTATCCCATAACCCTCTCTAATCTTTGACATCTAACACATTTTATCCTAATCATTAACGTCTCTTTACCCATTTTGACACAATACTTTACCATAGTGCTATATGACCTTAGATGTCTGGGACATTTATTTGCTTCAATTAATAAACATTAAACATTAATACTTAGGATGATTTTGCTTCTTGATTACGAGCAAAATTTAAGTTATGATCATTTTTCTTTCTCTTAGGCTGTGTTAACAACAGCAGAAAAGAAATTACGGAGGCAAGAGCGAGCGCCTCTTCTTAATTACTGTGATGAGTTCCGTAGTAATCTGCAGAAAATTGGATTGCATATTAAGGTGAGTGTATGGCATATATATGTATTTTTCATTTATTAGTTTTTAGAACTATCATTATTTTATTGAGAGTGACCATGTATCTGAAGTTGACTGCTCTGGGAAGTTTTGCAATCGAGAATAATTTGCAAAAGACAATTATTAACCCGAGAATAGTATCGTGGTATGTAACACTCACTGTTGTGGGGTAATATATACCCACTTTTTTTTAATCAATAAAATGTATTTCTTTCTTTCTACAAAATATAATGGGAGCACTATGTTTCTTCTTCCATGTGAAGTATGAAATACATTAAAAAAATATATATATACATATATATACTAACTTATAGGTAAACACCCCCCAATTCTGTTGCTTGCTTTTGTGGGTGTGCTTAGGAGATGGAGACTGAGGCCCAATGTATGAGATTAGCTTACCCCTAGCTTGGCTTTAGACCTTGCCTCAACTGATTTTGCATGGTCTCTTCTTCTCCCCCTTTCCTTTTCCTTCTCCTCTTTATCCCCTTTTTCTGTCCATTTCTTAAGGTGTGAGAGCTGTACTGAAAGGATGAAAGGCTGGCTTTATGTCAGTCATGAGCAGCTTCCGGGAGTCATTATCCATTGTCCATTAACCTATATTATGGGTAACTTTTTTTAAGAATTAAAAAATAGAAATATGTACATATTTCCGTGGAAAAAAATTATATGAAAAATAAACAAAGGATGCTGAAGATTTTTGCCCTGGTATTTTAACACCCAAGTAACTTAAGGCTTTAGAATTGAAGACACAATCTCTGTAGACTGTTACAATCTGTTCGGGAGAGGGTCAAAAGAAGGGCATTACTTTGTGGGTCAAAAAAATGCTATTAATTTTTTATAAGAAATGCGTGGGTGCATGAATGCATGCATGTGTGCACATGCGTGGGTGTGTGTATGTGGGTGCATGCGTGTGTATTTGATTTTTTTTTTTTTGTTCTTGCGTGTGTGTGCGTGTGCACATGCTTGGGTGTGTGTGTGTGGCTGCATGCATGTGCATGTGCATGCGTATATGTACGTACGTGTGTTATTACCGGGGTTGTTCTTACCTAGTTGTTTAAATACAGGAGTAGAGCTAAGCTCAAGTGGTCCCATCTGCTATATTTAAATTGTTGTATAACTTTTTAAATTGACTTACATTTTTGGCACACACTACATTTTATGGGAGACTGTTCCATGCTTCAGTAGTTTTGTTTGGAAAACTAAATTTTTTTACATCTTTATCACTTCTTTTTACTTTGAACTTTTTGTTTTGACCTCTTATCTTTCTTGTGTTCAAAAATAAAAAGTCATCTTTATCTATCTTCACTCTTCCTGTAATACAGTTGAGCAGCATAATCATGTCCCCTCTTTTTCTTCTTTCTTCCAAGATAGTAAGTCCTAATTTCTGCAGCCTATCTTCGTAACTCAGATCTCTTAGAGTAGGTGCCCATCTTGTGGTCGCTCTTTGAACTCTTTCCAGTTTATCAGTATCTGTTTTTAAGTCTGGACTCCATACCACTACACCGTACTCAAGACTTGGTCTTATGATTGCTATATAATGATCTTCTTTACAATATCTTCATACACATACACGAATGCCCTCTTTATGTTGACAGTCAGTCTTATCAGTTTGTGGACCTTTTCATTTATGTGAACATTTGGATTTAGGTTTCCATTTATGATTACCCCAAGACCTTTTTCCAAGTCAGCTGTGTTTAATATTGCATCTCCTAATTTGAAATTGGAATAGTGGGCGATTTCTTCTTTCTCCAAACCTGATTATGTGGCAATTATTGGTATTGACTTCCATTTTCCATGTACAGCTCCATGTCAATAAGTTGTCGACGTCACTTTGGAGGCATTGGCATGAGATGATGTCATCCTTTTTTGTATCTTCATGTCATCTGCAAACATATTCTAATAATTACCTGGGCTTATGTTTGACTCTAAATCATCAATGAAAATAGTAAACATAATTGGCGACAGCACTGATCTTTGAGGCATTCCGGCTCACCATGTAGAATGCTTCTCTCTAATTACTTTAATAGTGTGCATGTGCATACATGCATGCATGCATGCAAACATACATATGTATGTGTGTGCATGTGCATTCCTGCCTGTTACGTATGAGGAACAACTTAATATGAAAGTTACATTGTTCTTTGTGCCTTGTGTGCGTGCATGTGTGTGTTTTTATCATTGTGAATTATAATTAAAACCATATTGAAGTTCTTTTCTTAAAACAAAAATGTGCAAACAAAATACCTACTGTGTACCCTTCTTTCAACTGGATGTGTAACAATATTGTCCATGTATTATGTGTGCAATCACACAAGATACATGGACAGTTTTGTTACATATCCAGTGCTGCTTCCTGTCACAGCAAGTGAGGGCAACAAAAATTTTTTTATTTTTACTGATAGTGGCTGCTGTATTTTTGTCACCCATGGCTTTTGTGAGCCTTTATTGGAAAAATGTGCAGTGTCCTAGTAGCAAACAGTATATAACACACCCTTGATACTTACGAGTGTCTTTGCAGGATCACGCTGGCACTTCATCCTGGTCAGTGGGCGAAGGATCTAGTGGTAAGTGGTGACATTCTTTGTGAAAATATTATCAAAATGTTGTTGCTGAAAAGGAATAAAGAGTGAATTCATTAACAGTCTGATCTTGAGAACAACTACTTTTTATTTTACAATTGGGTCATGTCTTGAATCTAGGAGTGTATATTGTTTAGAACATAGATGGCTTCAGAAGCACTTAATCACCAAGGAGTAGATTTATTGGTCTATTTGATCTCATTTGTTTACACTATTCCTTGAATTTTTGTGAAGGTAACTTTTTATTCTATTTAATGTTGATTATGTTGATAATAATTCCGTAATTATGATGATATTATAAAGTTGAAGATATTTTTTTTTTATAAAATGGGATAAATAAGTGAGACCACGACCTGTAATTGACTCCTCGTGACTAAGCACTTGTAAAGCCATAACTCTTACAACCATATTATTAAAGCCAGTGGACACATTATTTACCAACACAAGTAAATTGGCTTAAAGTTTAATACTATGTTCGGTCTTAATTTTCCCCCTTTTGAAAATTTTACTCATAGTTATTATATATAATACTTTCTCATTACTAGCATTTGGCTTAACTAAATTCTCATTTCATTTTTCAGAAACGGACAAGTTTAAGAAAGCAAAGGACGAGTCAGCAACAGTCAAGTCATAAGACCTGGAAGTATAGGCATTCCCAGTCTAACACGAGATGAAAAGCTTTGGCTCAAATTCATATCTCAGACATGTTTGCATTTCCTAGGTTAAAGTCCAAAGTCAGGTTTGAGTTCAATGCTCTTCTTGTTGCTGTGTGGCCTGTTGATTCCTCATCATTGTTGCAGATTTGCAGATATATTTGTTATATCTTGTAAAGTGGTCTAGTCTGATAATTATGGCTGTAGAGTGGTGTTTTTTTTTGGTATTCCAGTTAATGAATAGAGTTATATTTATATATGCAATTTAGTTGGCTCCAGATGAAGCTTTTTTTTATGTCTTGAAACTGTATAGAGGACTCTAGGTAAAATCATCATGTTTTATTTTGTAATTATTTGTTATTCAGGGAATGTTATTACTATTTGCTGTGAATTGTACATATATATTTATATCCATATGTGTATACATGAATGTAAATATTTATCTTTGTATAATAAAAATTGTGAATGAAATAAGAGATTAATTTTCAACAGTAGTTTTTATTGTTCAAAAGTTTTCACAGACAATGAAAGACAAGTATAAAAAATATTTACAAGTAATCTTAACGGCCGTGAAAATTGTCTCCAGTTTTAAAATGGTCATTTCATATTCCACACAACATCTCCTTTACACAAATCACAACTCAACAATAAGCAGCTCACAACATCCAGGATGGTCTTCTGGTTTCTGCCTTGTACAACAATTATCCGAGGGGCAGCATTTAATATGAAGAAAGGCAGGATGAAGAGAAAAAAAAAAAGTAATAAAAATAAATTTCTTGAAAATCCATAGTTATTTTACATTTAGAAAAATTTAAACAGATAAATATGTAGGTTATACCCAAGTTACATATATTTACATAAATCAGAAATGAAATGGCTTTCTGTTGACCTTAAATAAACAATTTAAAGTATAATTTTTACAACCTATGAGGAAATTACTTGTTCTTGCACCAAGTAATTTTATCTGGGATACTTTTATTGCTCTTTAAGTCATTTGCATTTTTATATGAAACCTGCTATAAAAATGAATGTTAAACAAAATAACCAATATATAAAATAAAAAAATGAATTCAAATTTAAAAATGCATTTATCTTACAAAGCCTGATAACAATGCGATGCTAGTGGAATATACAAAACTGATCAACCGTTTTCAAAATGGTCCCTATACACTTCAGTGCCATTTCCTATTTTCGATATGGCACATCACCTTCACAATAACACGTAAGCTTCTTTTTCACGAAAAGTCTGCACAAACTGCAAACTTTACTTTTTTTGTTTGTTTCTTATATTTTTTTTTCTCTCTTTTCATTTCTTTTCTTTTTCAGAAATTTATGAGCTGCTGCACACAATAAAGAGATCAATACATAACTTTATTGACACTTGGAAGCATAACAGACATGTTCAGATCTAAATTCTTCCGGCACTTCATTCTTTTTTTCATCTTTTACCAAAATGTAGAGAAAAATTCAAATTATGAACACCTTTCATTTCTTCAAGGCAATTTTCTTTATATGTGTATCTTTATACATCATATATATATATATATATATATATATATATATATATATATATATATATATATATATATATATATATATATATATATATATATATATATATATATATAATAAACACATATAAATATATAAAATCAATGTACTAACTTATGTGTTTGTGTACTTGAAGTGCTGTTCAAGAATTTTTAAACTGAAGATGTTAAAACTCACTGAATAAGATCATCTGACTAGATTAATAAGGATGAAATTTATGAGACGAGATGAGGCATTATGCACCCAGGGTGGTATTGAAGCAGGTGTTCTACCCTTGTTGGGTAAAACTTACCTTATGGAAGGACCAGCTGAGGTTAACAGTGAAGCCTCATCCCTGTCACATTCATAAGGCAGTATATATTATTATATCTATTTATTCACATGATAAATTGTTGATTTCATCCTCCTTGTATGATTAAAGACTGTTAGTGACACACAATACAGTTTCTTATCCTCTCATTACAATGGCGGCCACACAAAATAAAAGAAAATAATCAAATACCCGTCACTAGTTGATACTGCAGTGGCATTTACTACTGACATTAAGTATTGATGCCATATTACACAACATTACTGGTTTTCTGCTTCTTCTTTGTGCCTATAAGCTCAACCTGGAGGGGTGGTGCTGTTTCAAGTTTGTGCCAAAACCTACCATGACCAATTATTTTCAACTCGTAGGTTTCTTTCTCGCTCTCAAAGAAAAAAAAAGTTTCAGAGGTTATAAATAAATACCTTTGTTACCTTATATGAAGGTTACTCTTTTGCAAAATAAACAGTTCAGATTATGAGATTACCTGTTGAAAGGTAATATTCAAGCCAGATAAATATTGATATTGATGTGCATCAGTAATAGATCAATTGCCTATAAAGACAATTACTTGCTTTAGAGTTGGTAGCTAATATTGTAAGAATAAACTATCAAAAGAATATTCTCACTTAGCTACCTCTCTCCCTTGGCGTACCAAGTCCATTACTAAAGACATTTCCCTTAAAGTGCTAAGCATAATATTAATAGAAATGAAACTTCCGTTATCACACCTCCACATGCATTACTGTTCCTGTCTCCTGCTTTAATGCCATGGACTCAAAATTGTTGAATATCTAACTAACCCTGTTCACACTTCACCAATCCTAGGAGATCTGAGACTGAGGCATGAACTGCAGCGAGATACATGAGAAGTCCATAGTAACTGAACACAAGAATTACCACACGTTGAGTTGAGCAGAGGATAATTCAAATGAAATAAATGTGAGCATGAATGTGCATCCTTTTTGGCAATCCATTCTCAAGCTGGAGCCCTACATTTCTTTGTAAAAATGGTTTATCTCCTATTCTCAACTAGCAAGCACTGATAACAATGCTTTTCTTTACACTTTTCATGAAGATGATGTTTTGATACTTGTAAGAAAAGGCAGTCACTGCTGCAAGCTGCCAAACTGCCAGGCTGGAATCTCTCTTTATGCTCACATCTACTTCATAAGTATAATCATCTTCAACTCATCCCTTAAAATGCTATATACAACAACAACAACACATTTGGAACACATCAATGTTAATGTTCTCACATAACAGAAGCCATCAACCTTGACTGCTGCATACGTACAATTCACACCGTTACACCACATACTACATCCAATGGTCTTTCTTCGTTGATCAAAATGACTACCAAATATGTCTTGATGATTCAGATACAGGACCATAGCTACAGTACACTGGGGAACTCTGATGCACCAAAAAATGGAATGTAATAATAGCTGCAGTAAACTATCAAGTTTTCAATTACCCTTACGAGGTCTTTAACATGCATTCACTTTGTGGGAAATTTATGTCTTTAGATTATGAATTAAAGCATTGATATTTTTGCTAGAGAGGTAGTGATAGTAACCCCATATTATCTAATGTGTTTACGTTTCCAGCTGTAAACTCCATTTCACTCCAAATAATCACAATATGGGCTGACCACCTATTTGAGCTTCCTGTCACACATTTAATACAAAGTTCATTCTTATCATGAAACCTAATAACCCTAAACAGAAATTTCAGATTTCACACCTTAAAACAAACTTTGCATATAACTAAATGCACTCAAATGCTTACAAGTTTGGATGCATCGAAAGATGAAAAGTTTATCTACAACAGATTCGATTGAATTTCTGCATAGGGAAAAGTATATAATAAATAAAAGTGAAAGAGCAAAAGACACTGAGAAAGAGAAGAAAATGATCTTGTACCAAAAGAACCTTCACAGTACTTGCCACACTGATACCATTATGAATCCGTATATGTTATTTGCTCTACCAATCATTTATTCACTCACTAAAGTGAGAGCAACCTCTACGTAACACCAAGCAACTGTACATTTCAATGCATATTTGTATAAGTATAATGTGTGGTGACCTGGACAATGGGGTCAACAGTTGCACAAGTATGAACTTTGTTTTAATGCTGAAACTTTATTACAAGAATGTACACCTAAATGATCCTTAGTGCAAGGAAATAAAACTGGGCCATTTTCATGATAGCAAAAGAAATTAACATTACAAACTGGACACCTTCATGTGACATATTGGAATATAGACAGCACATTTAACTCCATAAAGGAACGTCATTGTTCTCTTAATGGAAGAACCTCCCTGTCAACTATTATTGGCAACTTGAGTACAAGAAAACTGTAATCAGCAGTGTTACAAGCTTCATATGCCATGAATTACCTGAAGTTATTACTTGATGGCTAATTCAGAGAGCCGTCTCTTTCCGTGGAGTTGGTGTGTTCACATGGCCTGGAGCTGTGCGAGCCGAGGCTCCGCAGGATCCTGGAGTGGTGGGAAGGCTTGAGGGTGGACGGAGGCCATGCGTTGTCCTATGACGGGGTGGCCGAGATGCAGTAACATCCCGAGAAGGCTTGGCCTCCTGGATTTTTCGCAGCAAGATCTACAAAGAGAAAAATTGCATAAATTAAGCATGAAATCACACAGCTTGAGGGACTTGATAATCATAGGCTACATTCCCCCCGCCCCCTCTAATACTAACAAATTCATGTGACTAGTTCATAAATGGACTAGAAATGGAATTTTGATACGGTACTCCTATGATATGGGCTCCCAGGGTTCATTTCTTATCACAGGATGCCCAGTTAGGATAGCTTAGCTTTGGTGTTCTTAAATTAGCACCTGACATTCCTAAAACACATGGCAAAATATTATTCAATATAAACTCATGCTGTGAGTACTTATGTCAAAAATACACCAATAAAACATATGAATTATGAGAGAGCGTGAAAGTAACTGTATATTTTCAGACACTAAACCTGACCATCTAAATATATAAACAAACAAACACACACAAACCTAGTTATTCACAATCATTCCAAATTAAAAAGATAAAATCCAAGAGTTTCACAGTTATATTGGAAGCTTGTGTTTTTACACAATTATCTTTGTAAGCGTGTTAACCTACTTCCTAAATCACCATAACAACACAATAAAACTATATTTTAAAAAACTGAAATGTACATAAACTTCAGAGCACTAAATGACTTTGTTTTATGTTATCTGTATTGGATGTAGCCCATCCATTTAGATGATCTATACACACAAATTACAAACATACAAATTTGTGTACCCTGCCTTTGAGAACTACTACAGAAACATAATAAAAACAAACATAATAAAAATGACTTAATGCTACTTCAAGACAAAGAAAATCTGTAAATCTGCATCAATATCAAACTATCATATTCTTCTATATCAAAGTCTATATATAAGAAAACAACTCAACATATTTTCATTTGTTTTGTTTTGAGATAAAAAAAAAAGAAAAAAATCAGTAATAGATCCTCAACCTGACTGCCTAGCTTTGCTGTGAAATCCCCTAGAGTTTTTCCATCTTTTTCAAAATGCCTCAAAAATTCCCATCAATTTCCTTGAAAACCACTCTTTCTACACTAAAACAAAAGCTTCTATGATTTCCTATTATGCACCAACAAAGAGGGTTGCTTCAGAGATGAAATTGGTTGTCTGCACAATAACAAAACATGAGAAGCTCTGAGAACAGCAGTAAAACCAGTCTTTCTGACATACATACACACTAAATTCACTTCTTGTAATCACACAATTGCACAATATGTATTTCTAACTGCCCTGAATCATAAATTGTAACTTGAGAAACGTGCAAATAAGAACTCTGACAATGTTAACAAACTAACTCTTGTTTCCTCATAAATCCACAAAAAATCATAAATTAATGGAGACAAGTTTACTAAATACAGATATCCAAGAGCCGTATGACATAATAAAACAGATTTTGCTTGAACAGAACAAAGCAAATAACATTTGAGGAACTAAGCTACAAGTCCATATTTCAACATCAACCTGATTTTTAGAGAAACTTCACATAAAGATTCTCGCAATACATATATATATTTCTCGTAACTATACATATATTCCATTCTAGATGGGAATATTTTCAAGCAAAGACTACTTTCAACTTCAAAAATAACTTCATTTTTAATTTACTCCACTCTCTCCCACTCAGTCTGATAATGCCACCTCTTGAAGCTCAATAATGACCACATCTCTCTCTCTCATTCAGAATTTCTTTGACAAAATATACTGTACAATAAATGGCCTTTAAAATCCCTCCCTTTGAACTTCTCTTCATACTAATAATCTTGCAAAGACATCCATTAAAACACCCAAAGAACTTATAGCATTGGTACTACTTCAACTTAGACTTTTACATGTACTACTGTTAATAATGATAGTGATATCAAAACAACATGAACAGCAATGGCAGCAAACTCACCATGTTTTCCCTGCGAATCTTCTCGTCTTCTCTCCTCCTTGTCACGGTAGAGTTCGCAGGTCTGTGGACGGACCGGCTGTTCTGGTTGGAAGAGTTATGCTGTCTGCTGCGGTTGTGTGCCGACATGATTTTGTGCAGGAGGATCTGGTTCTCACGGTCGATTCTCCGCACTTCGTCATTGGAGAAGGACATGTTCTTCCTCCTGTGGTGTGAGCTGCGAAGGTGACTGTGGTGGGGACTGGCGTCAATGGGGTGGATGGTGATGGGCGACGAGGGCTGATTGAGGTGGTACTGCTGATTGTGGTACTGGTGGTTGTGGTACTGGTGGTGGCCGTTGGAGCGGCGGTTCCTCTGCTGCTTCCTCTCCAGCTCCACCACTGCCTTCAGCAACAGGGTCATGTCCGTGGAGTCGTCACTGTTGCTGTAGCCGTTGCAGTGCGGCTGGGAGTCGTAGCCCTGGTCATGCCCGGGGCTGTCCTCCTCGCGGCACTCGAGGGCCAGGTCCCTGTTGTCGTGCAGTGCCAGGGGGGACGTGCCCAGGGCGCGGCGGGGCAGGACGGGGGACAGGCCCAGGGGACTCGCCGTGGCAGAGATCAAGGGGGACACATCGGTGATGTCACTCTCACTATCACTGTCACAGTCGTCGTAGCTGCTGTCACTGTCACTGCTGTCCGTCTCCGAGGACAGGTTGGAGTTCTCGCCGTCCATGTACATGAGGGTGCCGCGCTCGATCAACCTGTCCACCTGAGACTTGGGATCGTCATCATCACTGCTGTCACTGTGATCCCCGTCCGTGTCACTCACGTCACTCTCCTCCCACTCGTCAGAGCTGTAGGGGCTGGGGTCTACTCGTTCCATGGCTGCTGCTGCGCTCGCCTTGGCTGCCTCGGGGGAACTCGCACTACCTGCCTGCCCTGCGCTGGGGCTCGCACTGCCACTCCACCTTTTATCCTCGTCCCTCGCCACCTCCTGCGCTCCCTGCTGACCTTCCGACGGCCCAGCAGCAGGAGAAGAAGTGTCCTCCACACAGCGGTAACGGGAGTCCAGCCCCGACCTCGCGCCAGGTGAGGAAGCCCCGCGAACCGAGCTCAAGCGAGCGGAGCCACTGACCATTTCACTGCCTTTCGTCCTTTCTAACTCGTCATCACTGTCGAAAAAACCAAAGTCCACTTCACCGCGAATGTCTGGCTCGTACTGCGTGTCGTTCAGTCCTATTTTGTGAGCCATGCTGCCCCGGACACGGGTATTATAGGAGTCCCCCGCCAGCCATCGGTCCGCCAGCCTTCCCAGCCGCTGCCATTGACTGCCTCACGCCTGCCAACCGCATCCGTGACGTCACGCCTCCTCGCCCTTCTCTACTCGTAGATTCTCGTCTGATCGATCATTTTTCGAGTTGGTATTTCCCACAACGTTCTTTTCCACTTTGGATATCCCGTCGGCTGTGAAGATGGGGAAAAAGGCGTTCGTTGTAATAAATACGTACTACAACGACATCGTTCATGTTGGCACCGCCGTAGTGACGTCAAAATGGCGTCACGGGTGGGCGGAGCTTATGTGAATCATGTGTAGAACAACTAACAAAATCTCTGACAAAACCATTTTCCCAAGAACGGATCTGCTGAACGGTTTTTCCAACAAGCGAGTCTGATAGGCTGATATTAAATTATCAGTCAGTAACAAGAATATATATTTTCCGCACCACTCTGAGTCATGGCGAAGATCTGTTATTCCGTATTTTCCTTAGTTTCCTCCTGTTGGCTTTACTCAAGTAATGGACTTGGGTGATTTTGTGAGCTGTAAGCGTGAATGTGAAAACGGATTGTAACTCGAGAAAAGTATGGATCTGATGAGAAGAGTATCAAGGGAAGACCAGGTAATTCTGCGACTGACAAAAAACGATCTAAATTTTCAAAATATTGTTGATTTACCCCTCAAGGCAACTTTTGGGGTTAATGACCTAAATACGACGGTTAAGGTTAAACCAGAGTACACCCTCCCCTCTATCATCCATTTCATAGAACAAAAAGTCTTTTTGTTGGTGTGCAATTCGTAGGAGTGCAACGCTAGCGAGTGCTGTGATATGCCTTCAAGTCTTCTGGAGTGATGTGTGACAAACCTCGAGTCAAAATGTGTCAAGGGTGAGAGAACCCAGGGAGGCTGCGGTCGAAGAGGGTCAGGGTGATGCTGACGCTCTCTTCAGATAAGGTGTTCGAACATCTAGGGTGAGGTAGAATGACTTTTGTCTGCAAGGTCTTGAGCGTGTTCAACCGAGCATCGCTGTGGTGATGGCGGTCGCGGCGCAGAAAGTGTTGCGGCCGCTTATCTTTTGCCTCGGAGGTCTCGCCTGTGGTGCGGTGGCTAAGTTCATGATTCATGATCAAAGCCTGCCGTGGTTCATGCCGTGATGGTGGGTGTTATGGTGGCGAGGGGCTGAGATAAGGATAGTGAAGGTGCAGGGAAGCAAGACGAAGGTGGCAGTTACGAGCGCCTGCGAGCGTCCGGCTGAAGGCAACGTTAAGATTATCGACCATATGGACTTCTCCCCTCCTCCCTTTTCACCTCATGTCCCCAAACCCGCTGTGCAACTAGGGTAACCACAGAGACGTCGCTCCCACGCACGATTCGAAACCCAAGGCTGGAAACACATATCTACCGCCGTTTTTGTCTGCCTCTCGCTCTCATTCAAGACCCACAAGTCATCGGAAAAAACATTTAGGAGATCATGAGAGATTGCGTCTGGCGGCCGGGCTCGGACAGGGCTGGCAAGCGGGGAGGCAAGCCTTGTCTTGGGCTGAGGCTGGCGTGGGTGCCTTGGGGGTTGGGCAATGGGGTTTGGGGAATCCGTGACGAGGACGGCATGAGGTTACTCGGTGGCCTGCACGTATGAGCATAAGCAGCAGGACAGCACGACGGCGTCTCTGTACGAGGTTGGGTGGAGAGGATGTTCACACGTCACCGCAGCTCCCTCCTGACAAGTGATGTAACTGTTCATGATTGTGAAAGGCCGATAGTGGGTCGTGGTTACTCCAAGACAATACTGTGATGCTAACGACTAAGGATTGGTTCTCTTCTGTCTAAAGAGTGTCGGTGGAGTGCTTGGCGGTTTTTTCCAAGGCAAGCATCAAATGTCAGGGGAATATTATTGTCATTGAGCGTCCGGAGTTGGACAGATTATCGGGCAGACTCTTTGCCAAGCTCAAAATACCGCTTTTCAGTATCCCTTTCACTGGTTATGACATGACAAAAAAAATAGTCATGAACAGAAAGGGAGGCAGAAAGGAAGGGGGTTAAAGATCGTACAATGGGAAGGGGGAGGGAGAGAGAGAGAGAGAGAGAGAGAGAGAGAGAGAGAGAGAGAGAGAGAGAGAGAGAGAGAGAGAGAGAGAGAGAGAGAGAGAGAGAGAGAGAGAGAGAGAGAGAATAATTCTGCCATCACGTTAATCAGGCTCCGCAGCCGGATATAGGTCGGGGCTGCTGTGACACGTACAGGTGAACAGAGCTAACAATTTCATCATTGGTGTCACAGAACACAAGGTTATAAGTACGAGGAATCTTCAGAAAAGAAGAATTAGAAAATTTCAACTAGAAACTAAACCAGAAAGAGAAAAAAAGGAAAAACCACAAACATTCAGTAATCACGTGACTTTTTGGGAAGCCATGTCTCAGGATCCCAACACAGCCAGAGTGGTCAACCTCGCATATAAATAGGTACTGTGTAAGTTAGAACGTTAAATGGCGTTCAAAGTGGAATTGCTTTCAACCATATGCCTATAACAAGCAAACAATGGTATTTGTGGCTCTGGAAATCGCAACGACTTTAATAACTAAAGCTAAAGTTCATAGTGCATGACAGTAAGTGTTCTTAAATGTACCTATATTTATTTTGCAGTGTTGAAAATGATGATGCGGGTAGTAACTTAGGGATAAACGCCAAGAGGGTAGATTTAAGGTTACATTTGATTTAAAGATGAATTAAAAGGGACACGTCTTGAGAGAAAAGAACAAAGGAATGAAGGCCACAGAAAAGAGAGATGAAACGAAATAGACAAGAGAATGCATTAAAGAGGGAATGGAATGATAAGATGATAGATAAATGACAATGCTATAACGATCTGAAAACGAATCAAATGACCAAACACAGAAGATTTACAAGAGGAGATTGATGTTATGGAAAGTGGTGCGAAGGAGCCATCCCTCCCCTAGCCCCTCCCCCACCCCCTCCCCAATGCCTCCACACTATCACCTCGCTGAAGAAACGGCAAAGACGCTGTTTCAACACCTTTCTAACACAGTACAACTTGTCTTTGGACTTTTATTCAGAACTAATGACTCAAAAAATATTAGCTGTTGGACTGATTTTTTTTGGGTATCCGAGATTGTGTGCAGTGTTGCCATACGGGGTTAGAAAGGTTTGCCTTTGTTAAAGAGGCCTTATCTTCGATCCAAGCAAGCTGCTAGGACTTTTAATAGATAAAGGGTGTTTTTTTATTCATTTATTACGAAAATGGAAAACGAGATTGCGACAACAAAAGTTCTGGTCACAAATCACTTGTTTTCACGCAGAGGAATTACCTTGATCTCAGGTATTCCCAGAACATATGTGCTGAGGAAACGTATTATTTTATATATTGCTAATGCGATCAAAGACGTGACCTTTCTTTATAAGTCCGCTAATAATTGAAAAAAAAAATGCTTTAAGCCAGTGTATTGATGAATACTAGAGTGGCATCATGATTGGCAGGATCTAACTGTAATACAAGACCCTCACTTGTCTAGTTTGGGGTTCCTATATTTCAGAAGCTTTACAGACAGAAAAGTAGGGCCGAGGACGTGTTCTTGGCGGTGCATCTTTATTGCAGACGTTAGGGCAAGAGTGCAATACAGACGTGCAGGTCTCAGGTGGATCGTAACGACACATGACCCTTGTGAAGAATGCCGTGTCTCCTCCGAAGGCGTCGAGCCACCGAGGTCATTTTCATACATTGCCACCGCTCCCTTTCGCACTTTCATTCGATCTCGTGTGTCCTAACCTGGCCTCGCGACTGTGCTCAGCTTTAGCACACTTTCCACTCAACTTTAAAAAAAAACGCTTTCCACACACACTCCCAGCAAGCTTCCCGCCCTTCCTCCTTTTGTTTCGCGCCTGGCGAAGGCAACGAAGGCGGGCTAGAGACAAGAGACATGAGCTTCTGCAGAATAACTCCATGCCCGGAGGCGCCGTCGGAGGCAGAGTTGCTGCGGTATGCCCGGGGTTCCTCTGCAACAAAGGTTCCATGCAGCCAACCCCTGCCGACACTTCCCCAGCCTTCACCCCCGTTGACCATCTGCCGTAGCGCAGCCGGGGGTGGGGGGAGGTGGGAGGGGTGGGGTTACTTAGGGTCAAGGTCACCCGCCCTGGTGCTTACGAGGTCAAGCACGTAGTTAGCATTTGGTTGTGCTTGTTATGTTCCTATGATGTAATTATCTTCGCAGGAGCGGGTGTTTGCTTTCATACACAAGTGGAGGCGAGTACTTCATGCGTAAGAGTGCGGATGGGAGGATTGGGTCGGACCCAGGAAGCTGTGGGAACGGCACCGTGTCAAGCTGCGTGGCATCGATCTCCGCCCCCCCTCCCCCTGGCCAGAACCTGCGTACAAACTGCATGGTACTTGGTACACACCTGATAACGGGATAGAGGGACAGAGAGAGAGAAAGAGAGAGAGACAGAGAGAGAGAGAGAGAGAGAGAGAGAGAGAGAGAGAGAGAGAGAGAGAGAGAGAGAGAGAGAGAAACACACTCCCTGCTTAGGCACAGAGAGAGAGAGAGAGAGAGAGAGAGAGAGAGAGAGAGAGAGAGAGAGAGAGAGAGAGAGAGAGAGAGAGACAGAGACAGAGAGAGACAGAGAGATAGAGGCAAACAGACAAAGAGAGACATAAAATCAGGCGCATAGGAGAGAAGGAAAAGAGGAGAGAGCGTGCGGACTGAACTATGGCCACAGCATGTAGAGTCACGCGGGGTGTCTCGACTTTGAATCTAATCGTCTCTGCAGTAGCAAGGAGGCGGGATCAACACACGGACGGCAGACTCCTCCCCTGAACCTTCTCTACCCATACCTACAACTGTACGTTAGGGTGACGTCACACGCCCGCACCCTCACAAGTGTTTGAATTTTGTTTACATCCGGGAGTCCTGGTCACGCGCTAAGGTTGGCGCTATGGTGCCAGGTGACCGTTCAATGCTTCCGTTATTCGTTATTTCACCTTTCTTTTAGTCCTTTAATATCATCGTGATTGCACTAACAACTCCCCAACGCTGGGAGAAGGTCGCTCAAACTGTATAACGAAATAGCACAGTAGCATTTTCAGTTGTTTGTTGTGATCTGGTGGCAATAGAATGACGGAAGGAAGTACAAGTGTGGCGTCACCTTTAACAAACCTCTAACGCCAATATCAGTATCTGTAAATAACTTCTTGGTGGACGTAAATGTATATAGAAGCATTATAATCCTTGGAAATATAATATTTTTCCTCCATGTGTTTTTATTATGCCATTTCCGCGGATTTCTTATCTCAGATGGCAGCACTGTGTATAACTATGACCCGCTAAACTGCATCAGGTGTACTCCATAGCATATCATATATATAATTATTTCTTCGTTCTGAAATTATCTGAGGAAATCGTCATTTATTCTAATTCAAGATCACTTTAATTACGAAAACAAAATCGAACTTTGGCGGTTATTTCTACGAAGGCGTCGATCTGGAGTTAACACGTACGTATAAACTAAATTACTGATGCAATCGTACTTTCATTTTTACGAGCTCGATGTTCGACTTACAGTATTGACCTTCGATCTGACGGCCTCGCATTTCTGTTCTTTCACACACGAAGAATATTTTGATACACGATGAGGACTGAGGACGACTCCCGAACTCAGCTAGACTTGAATCTCTCAGACTTCAAGCTGACCTTTCTGTCTGTTCGAAAGTCTTAAGAAAAAGTATCCGTGTTGTTTTTCCCCCTGTCCATTCTCTCTGTTTCATGGCATCTGGACTGTTAGAAACCATCGCATTATTTATTTTTCTCTTCATGCACTAATGCTAATACATGAATCATTTCGAATCACGTATCTAGACAAAACAAATATCAATTCCTTTCAACCGAGAAATATATGGGTCACTTCATACTTTCGGAAAAAAGTCACCAGTTCACCGACTGCCGCACACGACGGACAGCGGTTCGAAACGACCTCTTCACGACTTCAACCTGCAGTGACCATTACCGGGCAGCAACATACGACAATGCCTGCAATCTGAAGACTTACGTGGCGTCCTGCTGCAGACAAGATTATGTCTCAGGTCGCCTTCTTACACGAGGTTAGAGCCAGAGAGTGTAGTTACAACGCGTTATGCGGTCGGTCTTGTCATAATGCGGAAGAAGGTCCCGCGATACAGCCGTTGTGAGTTTGTTAATAAATTGAATCGATTGACCTCCGTTTCCAATTATCTTTTGGGTTTCCATTCGGGCAGAGGTCTGATCCCAAATGACTTTAGATGTATTGAATATATTATTTGATGGGAAATAATGATACAAAGAAGGACAATACGAGAACTTGTCCCAACGATTACACAAATGGCTTCGAGACCACCAAAGATACAAGATGTTTATTTTTTCTCCCTCTTCTCTCTCTTTCCTTCCTTTGTTTCAAAACACACAAAGACTCCGAATCAACAATCAGTAGAGAATGCATCCTGTCTACCCATTCATCTTTTAATGACTTGCCGGGAGCTGTGGACTGCCGAAAAAAAAGGAAAAACAACAAAAAATATTCAGTTGGTTTCGTCATGGATCCGGGAAGGTCCGCTGGAAGGACAAAACCTTATTCATTTATTTACTTTTGTCCTGAGTATTGTTATTACTGTTGTTATTGTTTCATCATTGTTATTATTATTGTTATTGTTTTATCATTGTTATTATTATTGTAATTATTATTGTTATTATTATTATTATTATTATTATTATTATTATTATTATTATTATTATTATTATTATTATTATTATTATTATTATTATTATCATCATCATCATCATCATTATTATCATTGTTATTATTATTATTATTATTATTATTACCATTATTATTATGATTATTATTATCATTATCATTATCATCATTATTATCCATATTATTATATTAACTTTACCGTTCTTGTTTTGTTCTAGGCATTAATATTTTTCTTATTATTCTTATTGTTGTTGTTAGTATCATTATCATTAGCAGTAGTAGTATTGTTGTTGTTATGATTATTGTTATCATCATTATTATCATCCATATTATTATTATTGTTATTCGTATTATTATTTTCATTATTATCCTCCTCATCATCATCATTACTGTCATCATTATTGTTATTTCATTATTATTATTATCATCATGATCTCAATCACTATCATTATCATCAGGATCATGAATAACGAGAAGAAATAAAAGACAAAGGAAGTAGATAAATACATATTAAACAAATAACCAGACAATAAAATAATCTCATAACCAGGAAATCAAATTTAAACGTACCCCCCCCCCAAAAAAAAAGTAATAATAATAATAAATAAAATAATATAAAAAATAAATAAATAAAATATAAAAAATAAATAAATAAAATAATATAAAAAATAAATAAATAAAATAAATAAATAAAATAAAATGAATAAATAAAAATAAATAAAATTGATAAATAAAAATAAAAAGGTCAAATTTTAGCAGTGCAAACATGGCGCCCACAGTCAACAACAACCACGTAAATAACCTTTGTCTCACCTTATCCACACTATACTCACCGTAAGAGACAAACAACAGTCACTATCTTGTATCTATGAGACATTTTTTACTCCAAATTCTTAATTCTCCCTTCTTTTGTTATATCTCCCACGTGTGGTTTCACTTTCCTCCCTCTTCTTTATTTTCTTTACAATAAAAGAAAGAAGAAATAATCCGCTTATAACTTTGATAAATATTTACATATCCAGGCTTTGTTATTATGGTAGCGAGTTGCCCATGAGAGATACGGGACGAAGCTCCGCCCATAACGATATTTATCTGCGTGTGTCACTGCCGAGGCGAAGGGAGGCACCGAAGGAGGAAGAGGTGGATGGGGAAATAGAGAAAAATAAGGAAGGGAAGGAATAGGAGAAAGGGGGGAGGAGGAGGGAGAAGGGGAAGGAGAAGGGTAGGGGAGAGTAGATGGAGGAGGAGAGGGAGGGAAGGAGGGGTGGAGGAGAAGGGGGAGGAAGGAGGAGTGAGGGAGAGAGAGGGGGAGAAAGAGAGGGAGGGAGAGAGATGGTAGAAGGAGAGAGAGAGGCGGGGGAGAGAGAGAGAGAGAGAGAGAGAGAGGGAGCAGGACAAAGAATGGAGGGAGAGATATTCCACCAAAACAAAAACAGAGATGGACTAGGAGGAGGAGGAGGGGGTGGGAGGGGGGGATGGTTAGAGAGCGAAAACGAGGTCAAGAAAAAGGGAAAGAGAGAGTGAAGAAACGGACACGGTGATGATTCAGGATATATGAAGTGGGACAAAAGAGAGAACGAGAGGAGAGAGAGAGAGAGAAAGAGATAGAAAGAGAGAGAGAGAGAGGATGGCCATAGGACAGAAGAATAAATAGCAACATGAAGCAACGGCAAAAGATGAGTCTAGTCGGCCGTAACTTTCACTGCTGTTGCATCACATCTTCACCAGAGTTTACAAAAACACACATACTCGGAAAAAATGAATAACCCAACAACCTCTAAACCTTCAAACCTTCAAACTACCAATTTGTCTACGCCGAATAAAGACACCCAAAAGCCTTCAACATTTCTTCCTCCTAAAGATCCCTATGATGATACCTTCTTCCACAAACCCTCTCTGGAGCAAAACTGACTCGAGGGTTGTGGTTGTTGCTTCAGTTGTGACTCAGACACCGTAAGGGAAGGTTTCTCCCTCGCGTACTTTCCCTAACCTATATCAGGAAATAGAGGGGCCGACTTGCCTTAGGCCCCGAGTGGGGAACCAAAGTTTTTTTTATTTTTTTTTCTCTCTCTTCTAGCAGGTGTCTGGTGCGTGTGGCAGAGGAATGCACGTAGGCAGACATGCACACGTACACGCTGGTATATACAAAGATATACATAGTACATACATACTTACGAACATACACGCATAAATATGCACACCTATACATTGATACACATGCAGACAGACATACGTACATAAATACACACACACATACATAGATCCATACAGACAGACACATACATACATACATATATACGTATAGACTTACATAGATACACACACACACACACACACACACACACACACACACACACACACACACACACACACACACACACACACACACACACACACACACACACACACACACACACACACTCACTCAAAGACCCACAAACATACAACACGCCCTCCACCCTCTTCCCAGACATACCCTCTTCACTCCTCCACCCCCCCCCCCCCACACACACACAACTATCCACATGGCTGCAGGTGCTCAACCACATGACCAGGGAAGAAGCGGCAAATGGCATCCGCATAACAACAGCCACAGAGCCATGAGGAGCCTATGTTGGTAGCAATACAGCAGCGCCACCGGCTTGTTGCTGTGCGGTGCTGGTATATCTTATTAAGCAGGCCTATGCTGGTCTGGGGCGTCTGTAGGCCTAGCAGTCGACGGCGTTGAATGGGCAGGATTTTTGTTCAATTTTTGTTTTGTTTTGTGTTTTATTTTATTTATTCGTTTATCTGTTTTATTGTTGTTATTCTTAGATTTTGTTTCATTCGTTTGTTTATTTTTCTTAACTTTTGAAATTTTTTGTGTATTTTATTTGTTTATTTATATATCTATTACATTTATTTATTTATATATCTATTATATTTATTTATATGTCTATTATGTTTATTTATATGTCGTTTATATTTATTTATTTATATATCTATTGTAATTTTTTATTCATTTATTTATATATGTATTATATTTTTTATTCATTTATTTATACATTCATCATTATTTTCTTAAAGGAAAACTCCCACGACTGTAGGTTTCCAGGTTATCACTTTCCTTAACCTACAGAGATTTCCAAGGTCCGTTTTGACAAGTGAATCGTGTGTCATTCTTTCAGTTTCCCTTTCCTTCTCTCTTTTCTTGGTGTTTTTTTGCCCTTTAATTCATCACTTTCTACTTCTTTATTCATATTGTTGTTTAGTAATGTATTTTGCACTTTTTCTTTTTCTTTCTTTCTTTCTCTACGTCTGTCTTCTCCCCTGCTCCCTTCTTTCTCTCTCTCGCTTCTTTTTTTACCCCCTCTCTTTTCTCCCTTCTCTCTCTCTCTCTCTCTCTCTCTCTCTCTCTCTCTCTCTCTCTCTCTCTCTCTCTCTCTCTCTCTCTCTCTCTCTCTCTCTCTCTCTCTCTGTCTCTCTCTGCCCTCAGTCGTCGTGTGGGCACCACAGGTGTCTTCATCAGGTTACAGACACTGGCCAGTGATTGTCACAGGGCAATGATAGACCCCACTACCACTGCAGAACCAGAGATGATGTTACATAATCTATAATTTTACTTATCTCTCTATCCTTAATAGATTTCTCCTTCCTGGTGTCATGTTTGATGTTTTTTTTCCCTGCGACGTATCTGTCCATGTGCTGGTCACACCCAAACTCTCGAAGACACACACACATACACACACACAAACAAACAAATGCACACACGTACGCACGTACTCACAAACACACACACTCATACTTATACGTATGTATGTATTTATATATGTATGTATATTCGCTTGTATGTACTGATGACATATACACCTACTTCAAACCTTATTTTGTGATATAAACTACGTATATGATAACAATTGCGCTCGGCACGTTGCAGAACACGCTTATGCCGTGCCATGCAGGGCCAAGCTGTGACGTCACGCTGTGGGCGGGGCTTGCGAGCGATCTCCACCGAAGGTTGTTTGAAGTATTGAGAACACGTGGACTGACGACCGAAGCAACATTGGCGAGCTGCGCCGTTCTAATCGCGCTCTCGTCGATATTACCTTCCATAAACTAACACAAAAATACTGAAAGAAAACTGCAAGGTTGATAGTCTCTGGTTACTCATCTTCCTTGCGTCAGGATTATGTTTAGGCTCGTGGTAGGTGTATCGTACTGACGTCTTTCGTGGCATTTCCCTCGCTAGGACTCGAAAACGTTCGTGGCCTCAACTGCCTCCATCAGAACAGCTTAGATCCCTTCCAAGTTCGTAGAAGAGTCAAGCGCGTGGTTCGTAAAGGGTAACTTTCTGCGATCGCCTGATGCTTTCGACTAGTGTGTGATGACTGATACTTTTCACTGATTAGCGTCTTGTTTCTGTTACTTTGGATTTTATTGGCTCGCGGCCAGAGAGCGTGTACAGGCGTTGTGTTGGGCCAGAGGTTGGGTTTTTTTTCCTTCTTTTTTTTTTGTACACGTTGGGGATGCTACGGGTTGTTTTTACGTCCGAAATGGCAGGTACTTATGGAAATTGGATGGGTATGCGTCGGGGAGGGGTGGGTGGGCAGGGGGCCCCGTCAGCTGGTGAAACATCATCGCGTTTATTCTGGTGGGAATAGAATTAGCAGATGCAAGATGGCTGCGCGCGGTGGGGTCTGTTCGAATTTCCCAACCGATTATATTGATTTGTTATGGGCGATGCTGACTGAAAAATGGACTACACTTCCGGATTGCCAAGCGGTCCTCTTGAAGTGGCCCTTGTGCACCGAAAATCACATGCCTCGTGACTTCCATGTCTTTAATGAGAAGTTAACATGCATTAGAACCCATTTTCCTACCCTCGAGTATCAGACACTGGTTATTACATTTCCAGTTACACTTGCCTTTCTATGCCATCCTTGCTGTGAACCATTCTGTAGCGAGGGAAAAGAAAGTGACTCCTTAAACACTCATTTGCAAAGTAGGTCTCGAAGGCAAAAGTAAAACAGGCCAAATGCGCCTCCCTTGGCCGCGACGGCTGACGAAACCTAACCTTATTATTATTGTTATTTTTTTCCCGTCAGAAGCAAGTGCAGATTCGTCCCCGATCTGCGGACCTAACGGCAAGCAGCCGAGGGGTCTTACCTGCCGCAGAACACCTCCTGCCCTGTCGTGGGGAAGAGACATAGTGAAAGCTATTGTGCGCGAGATGACCGCATTCTCAAGCAGTAAAAGGGGGATTACTTTCTAAGTTAAAAGAGGAGTCACGGGGCTAGCGGTCGCCGTGAGATGACATCACTGCGCGTCTGGAGAGTCATGGGAAGGCTGGGGACAGAAGGGGGATGGACGGACTGGCGATGGAGATACGGAGAAGGGCTTGGAGATAATGGCAGCTGATAACCACACTTGCTTGTGTGTGCGTGTGTCATTTGCACACACACACACACACACATATACATACATACAAACATATGAGAGATAGAGAGAGAGGGGGCGAAATAGAGAGAGAGAGAGACAGGGAGAGCGAGAGAAAGAAAAAGTAGGAAAGAAAGACACATAGATAGACAGACAGATAGATAGCGCGTCCGAGATTTAAGCCGCGATCACCAGGGAATCGGAACCTCCCACGCACGTCATGCACTGTGAAGGCATTTCCTGAAGGATCCCGCCTCCCCTGCCTTGTCCTCTCCTCCCGGGACAAAGATCCTCGCTCCCTTTGTGGCTATCCCCAATTTGCCGACTTTCTCACTCTTGTCTCGTGCTTTGTTTTTCGTTTGACTTTCTCTGTGTCTCTTTCTGTCTCTTGGTTTGTATTGTGTCTGTCTGTCTGTCTCTCTCTCTCGTCCCCCTCCCTCACTCTCTCTCTCTCTCTCTCTCTCTCTCTCTCTCTCTCTCTCTCTCTCTCTCTCTCTCTCTCTCTCTCTCTCTCTCTCGCTCGCTTGCTCGCTCGTCCCCCTCTCTCCTCTCTCGCTCCCCCTCTCTCGCTCTCTCGCCCCCCCTCTCTCTCTCGCCCCCTCTCTCTCTCTCTCTCGCCCCCCTCTCTCTCTCTCGCCCCCCTCTCTCGCTCTCTCGCCCCTCTCTCTCTCGCCCCCCCTCTCTCTCTCGCCCCCCCTCTCTCTCTCTCCTCTCTCCCTCACAAAACCACTGATAAAGTTCATAGTGATAGTGATAAGGATGGTGATAGTAATAATGACCATAAGAGTGATACTGATAGTAATATTCGTAATAGCGATAATGAAAACGTGATTGGAAAAGGTCATGATTTCGACAGTGAAATTATGATGACAACAAAAACATGACATTATCATCAACACTAATAATGAACATAGTGATAGTGATCATGTAATAACAGGCAGAATAACGCTATGTATTATCCTTTTATAAACTTCAATGGGACAATTGACCATCGTGGTATTGTGCTTGTCATTCGGTAACTATCATTCTCTATTGTAAGTATTTATGTCTTCAGCTTTAGTTACTGGGTTTTGAGGTTTGTCTAATGTTTTGATATGTTTGCTTGCTTTTGAGTGAGACTATACGTATTTATCTATGTATCTATCTATGTATATTTCATTTTAAGTTTATTTTTTTCCTCTCTCTCTCTCTCTCTCTCCTCTTTTCTTCTTTTCTCTCCTCTCCTCTCCTCTCCTCTCTCTCTCTTTCTCTCTCTCTCTCTCTCTCTCTCTCTCTCTCTCTCTCCTCTTTTCTTCTTTTCTCTCCTCTCCTCTCCTCTCCTCTCTCTCTCTTTCTCTCACACACATTTCTTACCAAAACGTTTCTTGTTTGCTCCAAGAACATTTTGTGTTTTTCCAAGAAGTAACGTGTAAAGTTGATGACTGTTAAGATTTTTTTCTTTCTCTTTGTGATAAGTCCTGCCTGTAATGTCCTTGGAATTCGAGTCTGCATTTTATTTTTTGGCGGAATACATTTAGATTTGATAGAAATACGTTTGGACACAGAAAAACCCTATCCTACATAAAGGGAGGGAGAGAGAAGGAGATAGAGCGAGAGAGCGAAAGAGAGAGAGAGAGAGAGAGAGAGAGAGAGAGAGAGAGAGAGAGAGAGAGAGAGAGAGCGAGAGAGAGAGAAAGAAAGAAAGAAACACAGACAGAGAGGATAGATACACACGCACAAACAAACAAATATAAACAATCACAAAAAGACAGAGAAACAAAACAAAAACAAAAACCCCTCCAAAAAACAGCCTCAGAACGACAGCCCGAATCGAGCCAAACAGAACAACGAGAACCTCAAGCGGGCTGACAGACTGACAGACGAGGCCCAACGACCCCCTTCCTCATCCCTTCAGTCCCATTATGAGTGACGGGAAGCGGCCTCCGGCGGGAAGCGCCGAGCAGGACCAGGTGTCGTAATGGCAATATCCTTTCTCTCCGTTTCTCTCGTGGCAGAAGGCACGTTCCCCTTTCGTGTGTTGTGCGGGTTCTTCTCTTCGATGCTTTTTGTGTTTTTTTTTCTCTTCTCTTCTTTTTTTTCTTCTTCTATTCTGTCTCTTCTTCATTTTTCTTCTCTTCTGTCTTTTCTCTCTCTCTCTCTCTCTCTCTTCTCTGCATTTCTTCTATTCTTTTTATCTCTTTTTCTCTGTTCATGTTCCTTCCCTTCTTCTCTTTTGTCTCCTTTCTTTCTCTCTCTTGTCTGCATCCCCTCGACTCTTTTCGTCTCTTTTTCTCTGTTCGTGTTTCTTCTCTTCTTCTTTTCTTCTTTTTCCTTCTTTGTCTCTCTTCTCTGCATCCCCTCAACTCCCTTTCCTCTTCCAGGTATTCCTTTCCTTCTTCCCTGATTTCCTCTCAACCTCTCCCCTTCTCCCCTCATTCCTTCCTTCCTCTAATCCCTCCTCACCCTTTCGCCCTCGTTCCCTCCCTCCTCTCCCTCTTCCTTCATTCCCTCACAGTCTTCCCCTCATTCCTTCCCTCCCTCTCCTCCTCCTCACCCTCTTTTCCTCCTCTCTTTCCTTCCCTCCATTCCTTACCCTCACCCCTCCTCCCCTCACCCTCTCACCTCACTCCTGTCCTCACCCTCTTCCCCTCCTCTTCTCACCCTGTCCTCACCCCCTCCCCTCTTCCCCTCACTCCTGTCCTCACCCCCTCCTCCCCCTCACCCCCTCCCTGTTCCCCTCTTCCTCCCCTCCACCCCACACCCCTCCCCGCTTCACGCAGCTCCCCCTCCCCTCCTCCCCTCACCCCTGTTCAACTCCCCCTCCCTCCTCCCCACACCTCCCTTCACGCAGCTCCCCCTCCCTCCTCACCCCTGTTCCCCTCCTCCCCTCCTCCCCACACCCCTCCCCGCTTCACGCAGCTCCCGAGGGTCACTTCAATATCCTGTCGTCAGCGAAGGTCACAGTGAGGATAGCGCGTGACGTGGCCGGAGTGGGCGTGGCTTAGCTTCATTACCTGTTTCCTTTTTTTTCTTCGACGTGACTCTGTCTGCGTCCGTGTCCTCTTCCTATGTTTTGGTTGCTTTTTATTAAGATTTTTTTGTTTATTTTATGTTTTTTCTCGATTTTATTATTATTATTTTTTATCGTGGTTCGTTTTCGTTCATAGCGTCGGTGGTGGTATTGCTATTATCATTATTACCATTTTTATTCATTATTCTTATTCTATTATCATTCTACTATTATCATTATTATTATCAATCATTATTCTACCATTACTATGAGTAGTTCTATTGATATTATCTCTGCAACGGTTATTATTGCTACGGGTGTTGCTATTACAGTTGCAATAATACTGTTGCTATATTGATTATTTATTTATATATGACTATATATTAGCCCCAAAGGAGACTCCACTCCGCTTTCTGCTGATCCCAAAAGCGGGAGCAGGAAGCAGAAAGCGCGGCTGTGTCCCTCTCCAGACACTCCCCTTCCTTCTCCCCTTTATCGTCCTCCCCTCGTCTCGTCGCCTCCCTCCCCTTCCTCTCGCCGTCTCCTCCTCCCCTTCCCCTTGCCGTCTCCTCCTCTCCTTCCCCTTGCCGTCTCTCCCTTCCCTTCCCCTTGCCGTCTCCCCTCCCCTTCCCTTGCTGTCTCCCCCTCCCCTTCCCTTGCCGTCTCCCCTTCCCCTTCCCCTTGCCGGGTTTCTGCTTCCTCTTCAATTTCCAGTACTCCTTCTTGGATTCCTCTCTGCTCTCCTTTATCGCTCCCTGCCCCTTCCCCTTTGCGTCTTACTCTTCTTTGACTGCTCCCTGGACCTTGTCGCTTCCCCTCCCCCTCCTCCCCTCCCCTGCCCCTTATCGCCTCCCTTCCCTTCCCCCTCCTCCTCCACCTGTCCCTTATCGCCTCCTCCTCCCATCCTCCTCCCCCTGTCCCTTATCGCCTCCCTTCCCCCTCTCCTCCCCCTCCACCTGTCCCTTATTGCCTCCCTCCCCCTCCCACTGTCCCTTATCGCCTTCCTTCCCCCTCTCCTCCCCATCCCCCTGCCCCTTATCGCCCCCTCCCTCCCTCCCTCCTCCCCCTGCCCCCTATCGCCTGCCTTCCCCTCCTCCCCCTCCCCTTACCACCCCCTCCCCTCTCAATGGGCTCAACCAGGTGCCACCGAAGAAAGGGGGAGGGAAGGGGAAGGGGGAGGGCGGGAGGGGGGGCCTGTTGCAAAGCGCGTGACACTTGACTGTTTGCCTGCGAAGGGGGTGGGGAGTCATAGGGGGGTAGTGGAGGGAGGGGCTGGTCTGTTGTAGGAAAGGGGGGGTAGAGGTCTAGGGGAGGGGAGGGGGAAGAGTCTGGGTCTGGAGTCGCAGTGCGTAAAGGCTTTTGTGGGGTGGGGGTGGGTGGGGTTGGGAAGAAGGAGGAGGAAAGCGAAGAAAAGAAACGAAAAGAAGAGAAGAAAAGAGAAAGAGGGGAGAGTGGATAGATGAGAAAAGAAGATGAAGAAGAAAGATATAGAAGGAAGAGAGAGAGAGAGAGAGAGGGGGGAGAGAGAGAGAGAGAGAGTGAAGAGAGAGATGACAAGAAGAGGAAGAAGAAACAGGAGGAAAAGGAAGCGAAGATGGAAAGCGAGAGGAAGAGGAAGAATGAAAAGAAAGAAGAAAAAGAGGAAGAAAGAAGCGAAGAAAAGGGAAAGTGAGAGGAAGAAGAAGAAGGAAAGAGTGAAGAGAGACAGATGAAGTCAGAAAGTGTATTCACAGTGTAAAAAAGAGGAAAGTGTAGAGTCAGTATGGTGAAAATACACGAAGGTTTATCATATAGTGTCGCGAAAAAAATTATACTGAAGAAACACCACTGTATACATCGGCGTGACTATAATCATAAAAAAATACAATAATCCATAAATAGATAACAAAAATAAAAATGAAAAGAACTAGGCAACCAGTCCCTTCAAGCAACAGACACAAACAAGCATTCACAAGCAAGCATTCCAAAGCCATGTAACACAAACATATTGATCTAAAGAGGGCAAGAATAGATACAAAACATTTAAACATATTGCATAGTTGCAGCGTCATGCAATCGTTAGTTCGTATTTTGTTGCAGAGT
>NC_091550.1:53194618-53199618 GCF_042767895.1 Penaeus vannamei
AATATCTCATAAAACTCTTACACATAGCTATTGGGAAAGCGCATGAAGCTTCCCTTCACTTTAAAGCTTTAAAACACTACACGGGTGCTGATGAGAGTGGAATAAGAGGGGAAAAGAGAGGGGAGGAGACGGTCGAGAGAGGGAACTGTCTCGTTTGGTGGAGCACTAATATCTAAAATAAGCAAAGGGGAAGAGGGTGAGAGAGCGTGAGAGGTAGAGAGATGGGGACTCGACTGCCCACACAATAACTACCGTTATCATAGTCTTTATTTTCTTTTGTGATATAATTTACTAATATCCTTATTGTTTCACTTACATTCTCGTCTCCCGTCTGCAGAAAACTCGCCATTATATCTTAAACTCGCGAAAAAATGGAAAACAAAAATCTTCAAAGCAAGCAATGGTTTCCCGCCAAAACCCGCGCGCCGCCTCGAGCGCCCAGACTGGCGGCAGACACTACTTACTACCCTCCCCCTTCCCTCTCATCCTCCTCGCCAGACTCAACCTTATTTCTTTAACGAGGCATAATTTATAAAGGGGTTTATATCATCTCCTGATATAAATCGACCTTAACTCCCTTGCCATCGAACGGAGAAACCAGACACGAGACTTTGGCCGCCATGTCACCCTCCGTCTTCGCTTGGAAAAACGTGGACTATAACCGACCTGATGATATTGTACCCTCGTATCCCCCCCTCCTCTCCCCCACCCTCCTGCCACTGCCTGTACCTCCCTCCCGTTTTCATGCCCCTTCTACGCCTTTTATTATCCCCTACCGCTATACCCTCTTCTTTCTTAGTGCCTCCGCCCTTTCACCATACCTTCCTCTCCTCCTCTTATACCCTTAGTTTTACTGTTCCCTCGTATCCCCTTCCTATATCCCCCACCCCACCACTATACCCTCCCCCACCGCTCTCATACCCCAGACGAAGCCCAGACGTCGCCAGGGCACCTCTCCGCCTCACTAAAGTTAGCACACTTGACCGTTCTCGTTTGAAAAGTGATCAGGACAAAAGGTTTTTTAGTCGACGGTCTACCAACCCTCGACCGACGTCAACCGTCGACTTTGTACCCGTCATGAAGGTTGATGAACTTAGGGGTCCTGTCCGTTGTATGGGGGTGAGCGGAGAAGGATCGAAGGGGGGTGGGATTGGGGGGGGGTTAAGCAACGTACTGGTATGAAAAGGTGCAGGGATATATTGTATAATGGGTATATATACGTATGCTTCCTAACACAGACACAGACACGCGCGCGCACGCATGCACACAAATGCACGTACGCACGCACACACAAAAACTACCACACATGCAGCCACAAACATACACAAAAGTTCACAAACAAACAAAGCAAGGAAAGGGCATTCCCATAATTTATCAGTTATCAATAACTCCTATTTATAGATATATCTTTCTATATATCTATAAAGATAAAGTTTCGGGTTTTACTTCTTTCGACCCACTAGTTTATCTTTCCTCCCCCCCCCCCCACCTCTCCTCTCTCTCGCCCTCGCCTTCTCTTTCTTTCTCTCTCACTCCAGGCAATTCTCTTGTTCTCTCCCCCTTTCCTTCTTATTCTCCCCTTCCTCTCCATCTTTTACTTTTCTTCTTTCTAACCGCCCCCATCCACCTTTCCCCTCTCCTCTTCTCTACTCCCTTCTCTTCCCCCTCCTCTACTTCTTTATCCTCCTCCTCTTCTGTCCCCTTTTCTCCCTCCTCCTCCTCCTCCTACTCCTCTTCCACTCCTTCCCTCTCCTCCTCCTCTTCCACTCCTTCCCTCTCCTCCTCCTCTTCCACTCCTTCCCTCTCCTCCTCCTCTTCCACTCCTTCCCTCTCCTCCTCCTCTTCCACTCCTTCCCTCTCCTCCTCCTCTTCCACTCCTTCCCTCTCCTCCTCCGTCTCAACTCCTACTTTTCCCTAATTTCCATTATTCAAGCACGAGGTTTAATATGTATTAGATAATCTACATTGCAGTCTAGTTTCTGGTGAAACCTTGTTCACATTTGTAAAAATAATGTTAAGGATGTTCAACAGTATCTGGCTGTGAATGTCGTTAATTGATGCTGCTTGGAGTTGCATGACGTTGCACAAGATTGCACTGTGGTGTCTGACGTTGCAGGGTTCATTATTTGATGATTGAATTAATGAAAAGAATGATACGTACACACGCGGGCACACACACACAAACATAAATACACACACACATCAGAAAGAGAGAAAGAGAAAGGGAAAGAGAGAGAGAGAGATAAAGATAAAGATAAAGATAAAGATAAAGATAAAGATAAGATAAGATAAAGATAGATAAAGATAATGATAAGATAAGATAAGATAAGATAAGATAAGATAAGATAAGATAAGATAAGATAAGATAAGATAAAGATAAAGATAAAGATAAAGATAAAGATAAAGATAAAGATAAAGATAAAGCGAGAGACTGTGACGTACAGCGACAGGTACTAGTAAAGGGCAGATACTTTCATTCTTTCTTTAATAACAAAGCAAAGCAGTTAACGATAGATGGGGAAGAGCAAGCAAAGATAGACTCGAACCGGTCAGCAAAACACGTCACACCCCAATAACTTATTGAAGATATCGACTCCTTAATCGAAGCAAAGCAAAAAATCCGCTATGTAAATAAAGCACCAGTCTGCATTTGTTAGAAAGATATTATAAAAAAATATATATACATATGCAAAAAAACAAAACAAATAAACAACAACAACAACAAAAAGATTGGAACAGACCAAAATAAATATGGCATCGAGCTATTTCTTTTTTTTTTACATATGGAAATGTTACAAGAACCAAAAAGTGCGTACACAATGTAAAGCAAAATAAGGAAATCCTTCTCATAGGCCTATCCCAATCCGGTCCTCAAGTATCCTTTGTTAAAGTCATTAATCCCACCGCTGCCACCAACATCCCTTGTGGCACCGATCCCATGAAACCTCATAACCGATAACTCTCTCTAGTTTTATACTTCTTTCTCCTCTCCGTTTCATTGTTTTTTCCCCTATTCTTTGTCTTTCTTTCGTATTCTCATTCTTACCTTTCATCTTACTTCTCTATCTGTATCCTTGTTGTTCTCTTATCCCTCCTTTTCACTCTTTTATCTCATCCTCTCTCTCCTCCTTCCCCCTCTTCCCAGCACACACAAAAACAAAAAAACTGCCATGATGAAATTGAAATTTAAAGTTTTGTTTGTTTTCTCTTTCATCTACAACATATCTTTTCTCTCTCTAAAACTTTATAGAAAAGAACCGAAACTGACAGATTCTATACATTATTTCATAGACCCTGTATTACTGCTTCGTGAATGAATATAGCACTAAGTCTTCCCATCATTACAGCTTACTTATGACAGTTTGCCGACGAGGCTGGGACTATACCAGGGCTGATCCACAGTTCATCAAACCAAAAACATAACGGAACCAGTCAACGTAAAGCCAAAAGAAAAAGCCAAAAGTGTTTCCAGCCCCTCTGTAAGTACAACCCAAAGCTCATCAACAACAGCCTCTGTCAGGCCTTCGACGTCGTCATACACTTTAACACGAACAATCGGTTTGCGATCGTCAGAGGATCTAAACCTAGCTGCATTCAGGAGGGAGGTTATAGAAATACTGAAATAGTTCATGATGGACGGCAACTTTGATGATTTTACAGCTACAGGCAATTCCCATTCCACAATACCCAAATCGCGCGTACACTGACCAGGCATTTCGGCAAAGTTCCATTGACCCGGATGATCCATTAACCAGGTCATTTCAATGGCTTTTATTATCACTTCCCTGATATTCACAAGTCATCATGTCCGGGGTGGGTTGGTGATGGGGGTAGGGGCCGGGAGGGAGAGGGGCTGGGGAGGGAGAGGGTAGGGGAAGGTGGGACAATACCTCCCATACATCCTCTAATGGGAATCTGATATTTTTTCTGTGGTAAGAGAGAGAGAGAGAGAGAGAGAGAGAGAGAGAGAGAGAGAGAGAGAGAGAGAGAGAGAGAGAGAAAGAGAGAGAGAGAGAGAGAGAGAGAGAGAGAGAGAGAGAGAGAGAGAGAGAGAGAGAGAGAGAGATTATTAAGTTCAATTCCTTTGGTTACAATGGATATTCTTAGCTGTTACATACTGACTGTTTTATTTTTCTTCAAAATCTCCCCTATTATTATTATAATCATTATCATTATACCAGTAGCTGTTTAGATTCCAATTGTGGTTATTAGTATTGTTGTCATTATCATTATCATTATTATTACTACTAGTAGTACTATTATTATTGATATTATCACTATTGTTACTAACATTATCGTTATCATCATTACTGTGATTAATATTATCATTGTTGTTATTTTTGTTGCTGTTGTTGTTATTCTTATTATTATCAATATTGCTATCATCATTATCGTCATAATTATTATCATCATCATTAAAGTTATCGATATCATCATCTTTTTAGCTAATTTGTTGGAGAGGAAGTAAACAACCCAATTAGGAATGTTGTTACCGATAAGCAATCTTTAGTTATAATTGGGCAGTGGATAAAGAGGCGAAACTACGCTATTTTTTCGTATTTTCCCTTATACATTTTTTTCTTTTCTTTTCCTATTTCTCTCTTCCTCTCTGTCTCATCTTTATACTCTATTTCATCTATCTTATATTGACTACTTTCCTATCTTTATCTTATGCTTTTTTAACTTATCGCAATTTCATACATTCTTTCCTCTAATATATTTTATTATCACTGTTTTGAAGATTCTTACATCTGTCTTATATATTCTTTACGTCTTATTCCTCCCTACTGTTATACCTCACACTTACTTATCACATGAGTTATTCATTCTTAACTCTCTTGATTCTTGATAACATCTTATAATTTCTTATAGCTATACTAAACTATACTAAAGGTATAGTTTCTTACCTTTACCTTATACTACCTTATACTCGTAGCTTCTCACACTTATTTTCAACACTTTAATAATTATCTTACGTTTGCTCTCACACTTTTATTACC
>NC_091550.1:53212118-53217118 GCF_042767895.1 Penaeus vannamei
ATAATTCTTGTTTGTTCTTGCGTTTTTTTCTACCATAGTATCAGCTCGGTTGAGTGTTTTGCCATTAATGTATATACTTAATTAAGAAACAACATAACATTCTCCACGCCATCTATAAGCCACAAAGTGCAAATCATCAGAAAATGTTAAATGAAAATTTCTTAAAAATGTACCTTATTTGTTCATCTGAAAAAAAAGTTCTGTAGTAGGGTGTTCATACGTAAACATTATGGATAAGTCATTCACACATATTAGTGTTAATAACTGCACAGCATAACGCAGATCTGAACACTTTCTGTCTAGCTGTCATGCACTTGTGATATTGGTTGTCATGCGACTGTCATGCACGTGTCACCAGAAGCCATGACACAGCGGAGTCTTATGGTCGGTTTGTCAAAGGTGTGCAAGGGCCGAATATTCGCCATACGAACTTGCATGAACATGGAAGTAAATACATATCTATTAGTCTAGACATGCACAATAACCGGATAGAAAGATAGATGAATACATCTCTCTCAGATGAATACACAGATATGAATTTATTTCTGTGTATATTACATGTGTTTGATTCTCTGCCCATATAGAAATATTAATTGGATCGGAGTTCGCACAATTCAAACAAATTAACCGTTAATTTTGAGGAAAGAAAACGGAGGGGACGGTTAGCTGGGGTAGGGGGTGGGGGGGGAGGGGGTGTTTACACGGGGGAGAGGCGGGGGGGGGGGGGGTGATGGTCGCACGTCACCATAAGAAATGAGTCAATTAAAGGTCCATGTTTCAAAATTTCCGTCACGAAAAGAGAAATAATGATGATTTAACTCGTGTAATGTTATAAAACTATGATATAAAAACAGAATATGTGTTTAATTGCCACGCGACAGAATTGCAATTATTTTCCTTGTATGTCGAAGAGAATTTCGAAATCATTTATGTTGTGAAAGGAGCAATGTCTTTCTTTTATATTATTCTTCGACTATTTCTCTTAATATAAAGAAGAAATGAATCATTGCTGGATTAGAGAATCACGTAGATAACTGAACACAAGAAATAAAATATGAAAAAGAGTGACCCATAAGATTGTGTTATATTCTCTGCCCAAAAAAAGTTAAAAAAAGAAAGAAAAAAAAGTCAGATCTGGAAAGTAACTCAAAAACAAAGAAAAAAAGACACCAAACAATAATAAAAAGACAAAACACCGTATTCAGTGCCAATAACTGTAAAGGAAGAAGCATTCGCAGCCACAAAGCCAATAAAAGACAAAAAGTATTCCTTCAATTAAAGCAGCTCTACTACGTGACAGCATGACCCTGGTTCTTCACTCAAGATGGATTTTTGACATTTCTATCATTTATTCACAGGAAATACACCATCACCACCACCACCACCACCACCACAACAACAACAACAACAACAACAACAACAACAACAACAACAACAACAACAACTACTACTACTACTACTACTATTACTACTACTACTTTTACCACTACTACCACTTCTACCAACTATCATCACTACTATTACCAATAAAATGACTAACTTTTTTATTACTACTACCACAACTATTGCTAATTTTACTAGTGTTACTTATGACAAAACAAAGACAAACCTCACCAAAAAGAAATAAAAAAGAGAATTAAAACAAGAGCGATAATTTTCCTATCCATCTATCTACGCATCTACTCCCCAATTTCCCTTATTCCTCCTTCGAACACTTATTTCTCTCTCCATTTGCTCATTCATTCATTTCTCCATTTCCTTCACGACCTTAAACCTCAAGGAAAAGATCAACAGAATCTCAAAAGCCTTTACTAACAGCACGGAGACTGTGGCTTCCTTCCGGTGTCCTCGCTGTGCTAACCGGATGGGCCCTGGTCTTTGCGCTTTTAAAATGAAATTCGTTTTTTTTGTGTGTGTTTTTTTGGTGTTTGTTTTTCTTCAGTGTCATGTTTTTTTTCTGTTTGTTTATCTTTCTGTTTGGCTGGGTGTTTGGTTCTTTGTCTGTCTCATTCTCTTGTTGTCTCTGTCTTTGTTTGTCTGTCTGTCTGTATCTTTCTTTCTTTCTTTCTCTCTCTCTCTCTTGTCTTTTTTTTTTGATCTTCTAAATTAGGATATGCACTGAATTTTAAAAGTGCACATACTGAGTTTTGATTCTGGTTTATTTTCTTTTTGGTATTTGAGTTAGATTATCAAATTTATAATTATTCTAATATTCTAATAGCATTATCTAACTCGTATTTTGCTTACGTACGTATTTATCCTTGTTTTATTTTTTTTCTTGTATTTTTTCTGGCACTTTGGGCAAAAATGCTCATATCTGTATTTATTCCAGTCGGCAAACTCAACTTCCTCAAACTTAAAATTCATAATTCTGTTATGAATCAAACCTTATCATAAAACCTACTGCAAAAGACAATGTCAAAAGATTCATTGTTACCCATATCAAAAGAATCTAAACCCATAACAATGAAAATAACAATATAATTCAAGCGGGAAAATATACATTATTTCGGTCGCAAAAGGGATGAAAAGAGTCGGCATCTCAAAACGCGTCTATATTCATAAGTGTTACAAGGCACGTTGTGTCTAGTCACTTTCAATACACACTAACGAGTACTGAATAGACATGTTTACGTCAGAGATGCGTGGTTGACTTAGCAGTGACGTCACACTCGGATTCACAAACGCATGCTTACACGAACGCGGCCATTGGAGACGGAGGTGGAAGCTGCAAATCAGTGTTGCTATTTTTAGAAGGTTTGTGATTGTATTTTGTTGCAAAAAATGAAGTTTGTTCAAAACAGCTTTAACAAGGCGAGTGATTTCTCTCGAGGCCAAAGATCAACATATGGCATAACTCTGATAATGAATTCAATATTTCCTTACGCAAGTTATATATTATTATTTCGTTACGCAAGTTATTATATCATTGGACAAACATTTCATGGCACTCGTTAACAACAAATACATAAAGAAAACATACAGTATTGCCAAACGTTTCCTGAAATCCTGTTTTGTTTACTCTTCAACTTCCTCTCACACAATCCAATCAGCTGTCCTTGGACGCCTGGTCACGTGACAAGAAGAGGCGTGAATACATCCATCTTTACCTTTGAAGAACTCCATCCATCCACCCACCTATCCATCCATCCTTCCATCTATCCACCAACCTTATCCATCCGTCCACCAACCTTACCCATCCAACCTTATCCATCTATCCACCAACCATATCCATCTATCCACCAACCTTATCCATCTATCCACCAACCTTATCCATCTATCCACCAACCTTATCCATCTATCCACCAACCTTATCCATCTATCAACCAACCTTATCCATCCATCCAACCTTATCCATCTATCCACCAACCTTATCCATCTATCAACTAACCTTATCCATCCATCCACCCACCTATCCATCCATCCAACATTATCCATCTATCCACCAACCTTATCCATCTATCCACCAACCTTATCCATCCATACATCCAACCTTATCCATCTATCCACCAACCTTATCCATCCATCCATCCATCCTTCCATCTATCCACCAACCTCATCCATCCATCCATCCAACCAACCACTCACCCATCCATCCCTCTATTCATCCATTCAGAACAGATACGAATTAACAGTTTGATAAATCCTTTATATTAATATAATTTTTTTTATTCTGTGGCCCTCGGTCCGTATATAATAATCTCTATCTAGTTATCTATTTATCTATCTATCTGTTACTGTTATTAATATTTATGAATAGTGTGATGGTGTCAGTAGCAACAGGACAAGCAATTTTTTTTGGAAAAAGATTTATTGACATGTGGGAGATAATCGTATATAGATACTGCAGATGAGATGAAATGCAATTTAATTCGACGTCAATTTATTTATTGCTTCATGGCCCCTCCCAGAAAGTACCCTGTAGCCCCCAATTTCATCTCTTTTATCTCTCTCTTTGTCTCTCTCTCTCTCATTCTCTCTATCTCTATCTCTGTCTCTTTCTCTCTCATTCTCTCTATCTCTCTTTGTCTCTGTCTCTGTCTCTCTCTTCATCTCTCACTTTCATCTCTGTCTTCTCTCTTCTCTGATTCTCTCTCTTCTCTTTTTTTTTTTTTTTGTCTCTTTCTCTCTCATTCTCTCTCTCTCTCTCCTCTCTCCTTCTCTCTTCTCTCTCCTCTCTCTTCTCTCTCTCTTCTTCTTCTTCTCTCTCTCTCTCTCTCTCTCTCTCTCTCTCTCTCTCTCTCTCACACATAAACCCCTGCCTTATATGGTAACTCTGCTATGATTACACAGGAATAGTATCATGAACATTATCATAATGCATTATTATTATGCACGTCATGGGCACGGCATCCAGGACCAAATAACTGCTTGTTGGTTTTTGGCGACGCGAAGGTCACGCTGTCAAGGCTGGGAGGGTGTGCTGCCCTTGGGACACGGGCTATGGGAGGAAAAGTCTGATTTTGTCTTTTTTTTTTCATTTTTCTTCTTTCTTTCTTCGTCTATTGTTGTTGTTGTTACGGTTATTATTATTATTATCATTTGCATTATTATCTTTATTATTACTATTATTATTATCATTATTATTATTATTATTATTATTATTATTATTATTATTATTATTATTATTATTATTATTATCATTATTATTATTATTATTATTATTATTATTATTATTATTATTATTATTATTATTATTATTATTATTGTTATCATTGTAATCGTTGTCAGATTCACTATTGTTGTCATTATCATCATTACTATTATTATTATGATTAATATGATGATGATGATGATGATGAAGAATCTCACTATTATTATTGATAATATTATTATTACCAACATCATTATTATTACTACTACTACAGCTACTATTACTATCATTATCATCATTGTTATTATTATTATCATTGTTGTTGTTATTGTTATTATAAATGAATTTTAATGATTATAATGCTAATGATAATGATAATCATAATTATAATGATGATGATACTAAT
>NC_091550.1:53255231-53260231 GCF_042767895.1 Penaeus vannamei
CGTCCTATCTCTTTATCGCTCCCTTTTCCAGGTAAAAATCCTCGCCTCCCTTCTCCATCGTTTTTCCCTCTTCCCTTGATTATCCACAGTCCCTATCCCCTACTTCGCCCCCTCCTCTTCCTACCCGTCCCCTCTGCCCTCAGCTGACCTCCCCTCCCTCGGACTAACCTCTACCCACTGCCCCCTCCCCTGCTACCCTTCCTCCTGCTCCTCCTCCTTCTCTTCCTACTCGCCCCCTCCCTTCACCTCCCCCTGCCCAAACCCTGCCTTCTCAATGACTGACTTTCCCCCCTACCTGTCTTCCTCCTGCCCACGTACCCTCCTCCTCCTCTCAGCTCCCTTCCTCCGAACACCTCCCCCTCCCTGACTCACCTCCCCTTTTCCAGGATGACCACCCTTCCTCCCCACTCCCCCTTTTCCCTTCCCTCCCTTTGCCCCTTCCCTCCCCCCTGCCCTCTCCCTCCTCCTTACACCTACCCCTCCTCCTTACACCTACCCCTCCCCCCTTCCCCTCCTCCTCCCCCCTCTCCTCCCCCTCCCCTTTCTTTCATCGACACCCATAGCTTTATCACGTGATCGCCAACCGGGTTGTTGCCACCGCGAACTTCCGCAATTTATTTATTTTTTTCTTAGTGACGAAAGATCCATACTGGATGGTTCGCACCTGCTAGTGGAGATGTTAGTCTGTTTGTTTGTGTTTTCGTGTGTTTATTACAGAGTCACCATACAGACTTTTTATTTCTTGTTCGCTGGTATTCGGTACTTGACAAATTTTATTACTTTACTCTCCATGAACATCATATTAACAATAATCTCACCAAACTCTATATTCAGAATTTTCCTTATCTCACGTGATACCTCCCCCCCCTTTCTACCCTCCCCCCCTTCAATCACACACGCACCGAGACCCATGACCAAGTCACGTGACCACCTTTGCTTACGTAATCATGCACTGTCACGTGTTAAGAAACCTTTTATATAAACTTTATTGGCACGCGTCACCTACCTCTCCGCAGTTTGCTTTGAAGGTGATGTTATCAGTTTAATCTGTTTATTCAATTCTATCTATCCATCTATTTGTTGTCTATATTTTTTGCAAAGGTCATAGATAGGTCAAGGTGTTCATTGATTTCTCGGTGAATGTGACCTTCGCACCTTGTACTGTGTCAGGTTTTTATCATCCTTATTTTCTGTGCTATCGATGCTATCATCATCATTATCATTATTTTGTTGTTGATGCCATTGAAATTATTGTTATTATTATAATTATCATTGCTATTATTATTATCATTGTTTTTATTATCATTGTTTTTATTATCATTGTTATTATTTTCCATATGCTATCATAATTACTGTAATTACTATAATGATAATAATTATTACTATTACTATCCTTACCATTGTTATCATTATCATTATCAGCATGATTGTAATCACTATAATTATCATTATTGCTATCCTTAGTTTTATACTTGTTATTATTACCATTATCATGACTGTTATTATTATTACCATTACTATTGCTATCATCATTATTGTCATTATCTTGATTATTATCATCATTATTATTATCTTCATTATTATCATTATTATTGTTATCATCATTATTCTGATTATCATTATCACAACTATTCTTATAATTATTTCTATCATTATTATCAATATCATTATCACTATCAATATCACTGTTATTATTATCATTATCAATATCACTGTTATTATTATCATTATCATCAATATTATTATCTTTATCAATACCACTGTTATTATTATCATTATCATCAATATTATTATCATTTCATCATTATCATCATCATTATCAATACCACTGTTATTATCATCATCATCACCATCACTATTATTACTACGATCATTATCATTATCAATACTATTATCATCACTACCACTATTATTATTATTATTGTTACCACTATCATCATCCTAATATTCCACATCTGAAATCCCTCTTATCTTCCAGAGACACTAGATTCCCCAGTGCTCTGACCTTGATTGACCTTTCAAGATTTATATAATTTCTAATATCCCGGTTTTTAAAAATTCACTTCTCTATTTACATATTTGCCATTTTCATATTAAATACTGTATATAAAAGCCTAGAAAGTTCTTCATATATTTACCATTTTCATATATTTAATTGTTCATCTATTTAGCTATTTACATAATTACCATTTTCATATATTTCAATTTTCATTTATTTTGCTATTGAAATATGTACCATTTTCATATATCTTATCTTTATTTATTTAGCTATTGAAATATTTATCATTTTATTTGTTCTATCTTTTGCTCTTTATTTATCAGGATTTTGAACAGTATTCATCAATTTATTAATTCCTTTATTTACCCGTTTTCCCTGGACGAGGAGGTATGGGAATCAAGGAGAAGAGAATAAAGCGGAGGAAGAGGAAGAAAAAAGAATATGGAATTAGTAGATGAAGAAAAAAGAAAAGAAAATGGAATAAGTAAGTGAAAAAAAGAGAAGAAAAGAGAATTAGAAAATGAAGATGAAGAAAAAGGAGAAAATAGAATTAGAAGATGAAGAAGAAGAAGAACAAGAAAAGGATGACGATGATTATGATAATGATGGCGATAAAAGAAACGAAGAATATGATGAGGATGATTTTGACAAAGATAATCATTGTAATAATTGTTATTATTATTATCATCATTATCATCATTATCATTAGCATTGATAATTATTATGATTGCTATTGACAATATCATTATGATTGTCAAGATGATAATAAAAGTGATGGTACTAATTATAGTAAAAATAATAACCATTTATTACTATCATGATTATTATGATTATTATTGTTATTATAATTATTCTTATCACTGTTATTGTCATCATTGTTATCATCATTATCTGTATCATTACTAGTAATATCATCATCATCATATTATTATTATTATCACTATCATTATTATTAATTCTATTATCATTATTATTATTATCAGTATCTTTTCATCATGATCATTATTTTTACGTCATTATTGTCATCATTATTTGTATAATCACCGTTATCTTCTTTATCAATCTGATAGTCATTACCCTTATTAGTATCATTATCATCATAATCTTTATCCTCAAAAGCATCTCTTTTACTATAAAATGATATGATGATGACAATGATATTGATAATAACAACAACTACAAAAATAATGATAAGAATAATGACAATAGTTATAATAATAATTATTATAATAATGATAATACAGTTCTGACAATATTATTAACTAGAAGCACTCAGAGAGCGCATACCTCCGCCAGGGCAATCGGGTATATCGCAATGCAAATTAAACCTTAAAAAATCCTGGATGCGGCATCTAAATAGGGCCAAGGCACACATCTGGTAAAAAAGAATAAAAAGCTGTTCATAACCTTTTGAGTTATCCTGTTAAACAACGAAATAACAAACAAACTAACCAACGCTACCGAAAAAAAATCATTACCTCCATAGCTGAGGTAACAATAATGATAATGATAATAACAACAGTAATAATAATGACGTCAAGAACTACTAAGAGAGCGCATACCTCCGCCAAGGCATGGAGAATTCCTGGATCCAGATCGTGATCCGGTTCACAACCAGAATTTAATGGCATCTGTGCTGGGCTGAGACGCACCTCTGGTAAGAAGACAATAGAAACCTGTTCCTACATTTTTTAGTAATCCTGCTCACCAACGACACGACCCGCAAACAAACAAACAAAAAACAAAACAAAAAAACAACGCTACCAAAAACATAACCTCCCTGGTGGAAGTAATGATAATAATAATTAAAAGAGTGATAATAATGATAATAATGATAATAGTAATAATAATAATGATGATAATAATAACAAAAACAATAACAATAATAGTAATGATACTGATATAGATTATGACCACCATTTTCACACAAGTAAACTTCGTACTCTCAAAGATTTCAAAATCGTCATTGGATTATTAAAATTTCTCATACTGCAAATGTTTTGAAGTTGCACATTTTAATGTCAACATCGTTAGCAGTAATGAAGTGATAAGGAAATCAAATGCGACTTAGTCCATCTCAGAATACTTTTTCTTTCTCGATTCTTTACATATATATTCGCGTATTTTTGTATGTTTTTCTTTGTCTCTATCTTTCTCTCCGTCTTTCCATCTAAGATATTTTTTGTTTCTCTCTCTCTCTATCCTCACCCCCCTCTCTCTCTCTCTCTCTCTCTCTCTCTCTCTCTCTCTCTCTCTCTCTCTCTCTCTCTCTCTCTCTACCTACCTACCTACCTACCTACCTATTTATCTACCTATCTACCCATCTACCACAACCAACAAACCATAAATACCCCCAGATGTCGCAATTTCAAGGGATACCGGGCCACTGCTGCGTCACAGATTACCTATAATTTCCAAAGTAAACAAAACACATCGAATGCGCATGTCGGAGGCCAGAGGAGCAGGTGTGACGAGGTAGGTAGAGTCGAGGTTATTGTTGATAATTACTGGCCATAATGTAGGAAGTCGGACCAAGGTGATTATGTTGAAGAAGAAAAAGATGAAGAAAAAAGGGAGTGAAAGTGAGGATGTGATAAGGAACTGTACAAATGGGAAATAGGGAAACTGATGCAGAAAGGATTCATGTGTACGAGTTTACAATGTTTACAATGGCTTGTTTATATTTTTTTCTTATTTCTGTTTTTCTTCCTGTATTTGCCAACGTATTGCAGTTTTTATCGCGTGAGTTGAAGCAATGCAAACCCATTGTATTTATAACCTTACGGAAGACAATACTTACAATCTGACATACCATAGACGTAAAAACAAACACTTCCATGACCTTGAGAGGTCAATCCCCGGGTTAAAAATAGACGCGTCGTGCGCATGTTCGGGCAGGTCGACCAAGGCCAGAGCGTACCCAAACAAACGAGGTGGGCGTGTTTGCGAGCGAGACCTTGCGTGCGAGTGCCTGCGCTTGAGGGAGTGCGTGCGTACGTGT
>NC_091550.1:53285231-53290231 GCF_042767895.1 Penaeus vannamei
GCCTTCTGTCACGGAGAAGTCAACGCACTCCAGGCCAGGTTAATGCTCCCGAGACATTCTTGTTGCTTGATCTTGTTATATTCTCCAAAGGATTCTCGCGGCAGACATAAATACACACAATACACATGCATATTTACAAGCACATTTGCGTACATCTGTACATGTATACATATACACAAACATATATACAAACATACATATATACATATGTATATACATACATACATACATACATTTATGCATATATACATAGATATATGAATACAAACATGTAGGTTGAAAGAAAGGGGGAGGGGGGCAGACGGAGAGAGAGAGAGAGAGAGAGAGAGAGAGAGAGAGAGAGAGAGAGAGAGAGAGAGAGAGAGAGAGAGAGAGAGAGAGAGAGAGAGAGAGAGAGAGAGAGAGAGATGGAGGGAGAGAAAGAGAGAGAACTAGATAACTACCTGATAAGCTATTAGTGTAAGGATAAATAAAGGATAAATAGATCTAGGTATATGTATATATGTGATAAGAACCTAACGTATTTTCGAAAGTGCATAAAATTTGAAACTAGAATGTTTCATTAACGCACCTGGCTAATTGTTCACATATGCTATTCAAATATTTCTTTTCTTCATTTTAAGTATTCGATTATATTTTTCCACTATGTTTTCACCTCTTTTTTCTCTCTCCAAATATCACATCCTTATTTTGTTTATTTGTATTTCTCCAAAATTGTATGTGTGTTTGCGTGAGATTCCATACATCTGTTAAACGCTTATGTATGGCAAAGACTTAACCCTTTTAACACGTAATGCATCATAGCATGTAAACAGCAAGGCACATTTAACCGTAACGTGCAATAGATTAACGCAAAATGAACCCACGAAACCATACAATCACACATAGACACATGCATAAACAGACATACACAAACAAAACAACAACAACAACATAATAACAGAAGTACCCATCCATTCACACATACAATCATTCAACCCTTAATATGTCGCCGGCAGCATATAATACCCCCCACATTTTTTTCCGTAGATTCCTCCCCCTCATGCCACATAGCCCGACATATCCTTTCACATTAGAGGGTATTTTGCACCAAGAGCTGTTACTTTAATGTGTTAGTGTTGGGGAATACTGGCATTTAAACGGAGTCCGGTCCACATAACGGGGTTCGCTGGTGCAACAAGGGGCCGACGTCACAGAGCTGGTCATTGAACTCCAACGCACGTGAACCAAACACAGGGATGCCCTCCTCCCCCTCCTCCCCCACACACAACAATCCCACCCCCCACACTGGCCACCCCTACCACAGAACCCCACTCTCTCCCCAATCTTGTTTCCTCTCACACCCCACATTGGTTCCCCCACACTTGTTCCCTTCTCACGCCCCCACACTCAACAACGCTTCCCATTCACGCTCTCACAATTCCAACTCCACACGCAAACCCATTTTTACCCCAAACACCACATCCCACACGTACGTCACCCCCACTCCCCTCTCCCAAGCCATATTAACAATATTTCGATAGATACGATCCAGGTAGACACAGACAGAATGAGACAGAGAGGACAAAAATATAGATAAACAGATAGATAGATAGATAGATAATATGACAGAGTGAGTGTAAAGGTGAGAGAGAAAATATAAGCGGGGGAATGGGGAAGGAGGCAAAGAAGCTGTAAAACTGCAAGGAAACCTGGAACATTCTCAAAACTAGATTAGTTCGGGAACAATGTTTTCTGTCGCAGTTTTAGCCCGGATTCGCCACAGTTTTGGTGCATATTCACGTACATATGTTTTGTATTCTTAGGTTGTATCTCCTTTGCTAATATGTTTTTGCGTTAATAAGTTCGGAAAGTAGCAGCTTTGATACACAAAAATTCTGGTTTGTTTATACTGGAACAAGCTAGACAACTCCCCTGGCACTCGGAACGAAACCCTGTTTTAGAAAATAATACAAAAGTTTGTAGATTTAAAGAATAAATGTTTGTCTTATTTAGATTTTCTTCTCGTTTGCATGTCCGCTTATTACGAATACAATATCAATATGTAATGCTAATATCCACGCACTTCATATCTCATTATTGAACACTCCCTAACATTTGTGTATCAATTCATCGCGCTATAAATGATATATTGTAAATTATACTTCTTTTGTGTTCAAGATCGGCACGGCAAAACACCCATTCACAGCGACCATAGCAACCTAATTGGAGAACTACGTCGCTCAAGCTACAAACATCCCGTTACTGTCGCCTGCTCTGTCATTGGCCACAGCAACTCGTGGATCATTATTTATTTCCGCACAGAGAGCTCGGCGTGTACTTGGAATGTGCAGCGTGCCAGCCAAACACGGCACTGCAGTAGGCCTCCAGTGCCTTGCGTGAAGCCCCGCGACCCGCCTGCGTGGCGTGCAAGCAGGCCGCGCCGCCTGAGCCGCTCCCAGCTGGCCCGCCGCGGCTCGCCCTCGTCAAGCGGCCGTTACACCCTCGGCCTCGAAGGTGCGGCCTCAGATCGGCCTGGCCCGCGGCACCTTCGCCTCCCTCGGCCTAAGCGGCGTCTTTGAGGGCGACTGTCATTCATCGGCTCGAGCCTCGTCCCCGAGGAGCCGGCGTGCGGTGCTTGGAGCGAGAGTTCAACGACCTCGTCCGAGCCACGTGGCCGCCATCGCCGCCGCTCAGCCTCTCTCCTCGCCCGGCCGCCGCGCTCGCCTCGCCGCCTCCTCTTTCTTACACACAACCTCATATTATGCATTTTTTACGTCCAGAGGAGCCTCGAGGCGTGATGAGTCGTGTTTTGGTCTTGTTGTGATCGTTGCGGGAGTCGTCCGCTCGCCGATCTCGCCAGCCTCCGTCGCCGTCGGCATCCGGACTTCCCATCCTCACTTCGCGGTCGCCGGACGTCGTTTCGCGTCGCCGTGAAGTCCGACGCCGAGGAGGAGCGTTTCGCCCCATGGAAATGGCGACAGCGAACGAAATACACCAAACCACAGCTTCTCGGACAGCGTTCAACGTGCCGAGGTCGTTCACCCCGTCAGCCTGCGCGGCCGGCATGCACTCTCATACATACAGACTCGGCTGCACACATGCGAAACCTGCCATTTGGGAGACTTAAATGCAGGGAAGAGCCGTGTGGGAAATGTCGCATATACATAAGCTGAAACAAATGCGATCAGACATCTTCCTCCAAACGCTTGTAAATATAAAGACATATTTCCCTCTTAATACGAAAAGCAGAGAGACCCAAAGACGAACTTCCTCGACTAAACTTTCACATGCGTGGAAACATCTTTATATACTGATGTTTATTTGCAAATGACCCCTAACGGATAGAAAAAAAAATGCTAATCATGTTACTGATGAATCTAAATGGAAGGAAGACTAAGAGAGATTCCAAACAAGAAACAAACAAAACAAATTCTGTGACTTCCTACTCTAGTTGTTTTCATTTGTTTCTTTTCCCACCGTTTCCATTTCCTATTCATTTCTATTTTTATTTATATCTGAAATTTTCACGGAATCTGTCCATCATATGAGGGAAAATTGAGCATAATTTGATGTTGGTCTAAAGGCGAATTTAGCATAATTGTCTAAAATTATGATGCGAACTCTGCATCTGGCGCTCTTAATTCTTATCATTATCTCCTAATTCGCAAGCATCATAGATTAGGCTCTTGTTTCAGCCGCCTCTTGACCTATTCCTTTGACATCTCACGACCTCAAGCTTCACAAAGGCGGGTCATCTTAGCCTCAAGCTTTTAGTATGTTCACCTCAGTATACTCAGCACATGTTCAGTGTACTTAGATCAAGTTTTCGTTATCTTCACCATTCACGCTTTTCCCTTATAAACCTTAAGATTAACCCCTTTATTACAACCTCAACAGCGATAATTAACCCCTTTATGGCAACCCCCACAAAAAGATTCAACCCCTTTATCAAAACCTTAACAAACACTCCAAAAAAAAAGCTCTAAGATTCCCTTGAAGAAGATCTAACACCCACAGATTTAAGATTTAAGAAGATCTAACACCCACAGATTAAAGATTTAAGAAGATCTAACACCCACAGATTAAAGATTTAAGAAGATCTAACACCCACAGATTTAAGATTTAAGAAGATCTAACACCCACAGATTAAAGATTTAAGATCTAACCCCCTTTCTATCACTTCCATAAAATCTTTGTAAAATTTCTCGCCGGCCTTTGCAAATGCACGCAATCCCACCCTTTTACTGCACTGCAATATCCTACTTACCTCACTGGCGTCCGCTTTCACCCTCGCTATCCTGCTCTTGTATCACCCATGCAACTGGTGTATGATACAGACATGTATTTGTGTATGTGTGTGTATGTATGTATGTATGTATGTATGTATGTATGTAGGTAGGTAGGTAGGTAGGTAGGTATGTACATGTGTGTGTATTTCTGTGTGTGAGAGTGTGTGTGTGAGAGTGATATGCCACAAAGATAATAAAAAAGAGGAGAAAGAGAGAAAGAAAAGGAAAAAGGAAAATAAAAATAAATCGCAAAAAAGAAAGAAAAGACAAACATAAAAAAAGAAAAAGAAAAGAAAAAGGAACAAAAGCAAGTTAAAGAAAGAAAAGAAAGAAAAAAGAAAAAACAAAACCCATTATTTCCCCGTCTCGCTGCGTCTCCTTCCTCCTCCCTTCCTCCGTGACCTCCTTCGCCATCCTGCGCAAGGTCCTGACCCAGTCTGACCGACCGCCCGCAAGCAAAGGCACGGGCTAGTAGACTGCGGAGATTCGGGATTAGCAGCTTCCAATCCCTAAGCTTTATTGCTAACTGCATATCGTGACGGTGCTAATTTCCCTGCAGTGACCTAGTGTTTGGCTCCACGCACACGGAAGAGGCACACAAGCACGCACATAGACGGAATCTCATGTACGCACACAGACACGTACAAGGACACGGGAACGCATGTATACAGCATGAACACACACACACACAGACACACACACAGACACACACACACACACACACACACA
>NC_091550.1:53295231-53297731 GCF_042767895.1 Penaeus vannamei
TCCTGATTCTTTACAAACACACTCATTTACAGACACTTACTTTCCTGATGTTTTCACACACATGCAAACGCACACACAATCATGCAGACACATACACATATTTTCCTTATTTTTCCACACACACACACATACACACTCACTCATTCACACACGAGCGCGTGGCCTCACATCTTTCTGATGTTTTGCACACACACACATATAGACATACAAACACACAGACACACATGTACACTTACACACAGACACACATGTACACTTACACACAAACACACAGACACACATGTACACTTACACACAAACACACAGACACACATGTACACTTACACACAAACACACAGACACACATGTACACTTACACACAAACACACAGACACACATGTACACTTACACACAAACACACAGGCACACATGTACACTTACACACAAACACACAGACACACATGTACACTTACACACAAACACACAGACACACATGTACACTTAAACACAAACACACAGACACACATGTACACTTACACACAAACACACAGACACACATGTACACTTACACACAAACACACAGACACACACACGTATATGTATGGATCATTTTTGTTGTTTTCTACATTTATTTTTTCATTGATATTTTTATTAATCCCTTTCACTTTCTTATTTCATGCATCTATTTATTCATTCATTGCTTGATATGTACAAACCTGGACTAACTCACTAGTGGTTCTTGAACTTGTCCTTCCCTCGGTTCTTCGTCTCCTCCATCTCCTGTTTCTTCTCTTCCCGTCTCCTCCTCTCCTCTTCTTCTCGTCCGAGAGCTTGACTCTCTCGCCTCCTTCTTGTTCTTCCTCTCCCTCTGCCTCAGCCTCTGCTTCTCGGTCCCCGAAGACGACGAGCGCTGCTCCCTCAGCTGGCCAAGCAGCTGTTGGAGTCCGCTGGAGCTCACGGCGCCGTGGTCACCAGCTGCTGGCTCCAGGAACTGTCCCTTCGTGGGCCCGGCTGCCCCGATCCTTTCTCCCAGGGGGACCTCCATGCGCCCGAACACCACCTTCAGGTGGTTCAAGTGGCTCTCCTCCGCCAGCCTGGCGAAGCGGTTCTGGGACTGGCGGAGGAGAGCCGCTTGAACCACCTGAAGGCGGTGTGCGTATACATATACATATATATATATATACATGTATATGTCTGTATGTATGTATATATATATATATATATATATATATATATATATATATATATATATATATATATATATATATATATATATATATATATATATATATATATACATGTATGTATGAATATATATTTTGGCCACGCGTCCTTATTGTGCTCCGCCTTCTACACAGGCGCAGAAGCGGCTCAGACCTTCGTTTTCGCACCAAACTCAGCCTTCTCCTAGCTGCAGCTGGCAGCGTTCTCCGAGTCACAGGAAGCAGTGGGATCTTTGCGGCTGAAATATCCCGAGGACGCGAAGAGCAACTCCCGACAGCGAGTCCTCATCCACTTCGAAATCCTTCTTCAGAGGATGGATGTCAGCCGACTTCAGCTCGGTCTTGTGGCCGAAGGAGCTCGTCGGCAGCGGCAACTTGGCAGCTTGGCGACCTCGAAGCGCTCGCCAAGCTTCTCGAATCAGAACTAGTAGTGTCATTAAAATTATTGTTATCCTCATTTTTATTACCATTTGTGTTTTTTTATTACTGTTAGCATCGTCATAATCATTATCTTCATTCGCTTCTCTTATCGTCTGAATGAAAAGTTATGAATGAAAATGTGTAAATTAGGCTTCGAAATTATTTAATCAAATGGCACTTTATTTTGATAAAGATGTAATATCGTAACAAGAGTAATTCCATGTCTGACAATGTGGAATCATTTACTCTATATCATTTTCCGTATGTGAACAGGAATCATGTTCATCTGAAAAGGAATATAACTTGACTCATAACATCACATATATTTTCATTCTGTCCACGAGGGAAATGTTGGTGTGTTATAGATTAAGGATTAAATGAAAAATGCAGGTTTATATATACTATCATAATTTTAATACGGACGGAATCTTGGTGTTTTATATGAAATGCTCAAACCTTACATCTTTGGTTGACAACAGCAACATCATGATTGTACCGATTGATATTGTGCAAGTATGGCACGCATGTTACTCATGTTATATATACAAGGCTTCACGTACACAGTGCAAAATATAGAGTTAACATTTCTCATATAGTATTTAACATATACAACCATTACATTCATTTATATCTACTTGTATTATATTTTTAAAGGCTTGATAAAATTCTTTATTGTAATATATCTGTAGGTATTCAATGTATCCAAATGCCTAATAGATTCGACTAAGTATTACCTATTATCATATTTTAAAAGGCATTATCAAATACTATATAAACATAATGAGAAAATCGATGGGATTGTATAGATCAAACATGTCAAAATTCATAAAAAATATGCCCAAAACATACGTAAATACATTGTGAAAATGAATGAAAAA